>NC_055967.1:18445138-18495138 GCF_018492685.1 Alosa sapidissima
TGAATAATGTTGTCATCTTTAGTATTGCACAACTTACCCTTATATAGCCACACGGGGGAGCTGTAGCATCAAATGTCAACCATCTGTCTCTTGGGCTTTGGGGGTTTTCTCTCATCCTCTCACTTTGTCACTTGGCAAAGATAGAGCTTATTATTTGAACCAGATGTATGTGAAAAAAGACAAAGAAATCTGCAATCATGATCAGCTATTATTTTCCATAACATATTTTATAGTATTTCCATGACATATTTTCATATTATTTCCATGACATATTTGTATATTATTTCCATGATTTTTAATTGACGATGATAAGAACTCTGTCCCAGATGTCCAGAGCTGCTCACCCACTGAACCCCCCCCTTTCCCCACGGGATTCTGTTCCATATGTCCCCCGCCACAGGTACCGGGATTACCGGGCCCCTCCCTGGAGTGCAGAACCGTACGAGTTCACTCTGCAGTTCTGGCACGTTCTCGCTGCTCGCCTGGCTTTCATCATCGTCTTTGAGGTAGACGAGCTGACCTAGAGACACACACACACACACACACACACACACACACACACACATACACAGAGACACTAGCCACTACCATCATTAGTCACACACTCACACTACAGAGCAGGTAACTAGAAGACAAGGTGAAGTGAATGTGAGAGAGCCTCTCATCCCCTTAGAGACTCCCTTAATTTGCAGTATAACCTGCACCTGTCTCTCTGCTACCTAGTGTTGGGCATGGACTCATTTATCATGTACTGTATCAGACAGTCCATGTCAGACAGTACTGTATCCAAATGAACCGAAACACACCCAGCCACTACTCTATACACAGAAACATATACATACAAACACAAATATAATACCTAGCCATCCACACACACCCAATACAGCCATTTCCAACACAACAAAAGAATCCTAACCTAAAGTTCAATATGTGCAGTTAGTGGGATTTAGTAGATGCTTTTATGCTTTATACAGGGGAGGATCCTCATACGGGCAATATGGGCAATCATTTGCACGTCAAGTCACTGTACGGGGAGGGGCGCCCTATATTCTTTGCAGGCATTTGTGCTTGCTGTGTAGAAGGTCTCACACAAAAGTTGACCAGGGAAAAGAGGAGGGGCGGGGATTCACCTCTAGACCACGTCTCCGTACTGGAGCAGGAGAGTGGGGAATAGCACACAGCTAACGCAGCTAGGAGGCTAGAGTCAATCGCACTACGAATTGCCTCCAAAAAAGCACATTTCACTTACAACATAAATATAAGTATAAGTATATATACTCTTTTGATCCCGTGAGGGAAATTTGGTCTCTGCATTTATCCCAATCCGTGAATCACACTCAGCACACAGTGAACATACAGTGAGGTGAAGCACACACTAATCCAGGCGCAGTGAGCTGCCTGCAACAACAGCGGCGCTCGGGGAGCAGTGAGGGGTTAGGTGCCTTGCTCAAGGGCACTTCAGCCGTGCCTACTGGCAACCCTCCGGTTACAAGTCCGAAGCGCTAACCAGTAGGCCACGGCTGCCTTCATTGCGTATAGCCTACAGGGCTATACTTTTAAGCTGCATGTTATTTTTCTGGATTGAATGCGGGCTGTCCTAGTCTTAGGCGGCAACATGATTGCTACGCACACCACCACGCTCCTGACCTCCCCCTGTCTCTCTCCTGGCAGCACCTGGTGTTTGGCATCAAGTCGTTCATCGCGTACCTGATCCCAGACATGCCTAAGGACCTGTGCGACCGCATGCGCCGCGAGAAGTACCTCATGCAGGAGATGATGTACGAGGCTGAGCTGGAGCATCTGCAGAAGGAGCGCAAGAAGAACGGACGCAGATATCACCACGAGTGGCCTTAACGACACACACACACACAAACACACACACATACACACACGAAGTCTGCCACAACAAGTGGTCACCAACAGGCCTGACAATAACAAAAACAAAAACATAACTTTCAGTCTGATATGAAGCACATACATCCTCATACATGATGCTTATACACCAACATAAAACACTAACATGCTTAATGCCCAGAATACATACATTTGAAATACATCCACGACCATATGCACATGCAAGCACATAGGCTGCATATACATTTAAACACACATACAAACATACAGCACAGGGTGTTTTCCAATTACTTCTAATGAGCATAAGGCTAGGGTTCCTCAGGGAATCCGAAACACTTAACACAGCACAAGACAGAGGGAAAATCTAATTGGACAGAAGCACCAGACAATTATGCATTTCAATGTATTTTGATATTCATTTAAATCTTTTTTGCCCTGCCAACCTGCAAGCATATTCTTAAAATTTGCTGGAAAAACCTTGTCCAAACACACACACACACACACACACACACACACAGATGCACAGGCAAGACATGAGCATGTAGTCATACACACTCACACACATACACATGCACACAAATGCACAAATGCAGTCATACACACATTACACACACCCATAAGGTGTCCCTGCAGTGCCTGCTCTTGTGGTGGACAGCCTACTGTATCCATTTGACTCAGCTGCTGTGGTCAAACAGGGAGTTTTAGACTTGAAGAAGAGCATGCCCTTCTCCCTTACTGGACCAGCCTCAACTGCCCCCACCCCAAACCTTCTCATCCCGCACCAAGACAACTGCCCCCCACCCCTACCCATTCTGCCCCAAGACAGACTATCTCTGTCCTCCGCACCAAAGAAGCCCCCTGTCTCCATAGGTCAGCCCCCAACCTTAACCATTTATGCTCTTTGCAACTCCAGTATACTCATTGACATACACACTGACCACAATGCACACATAAAGAGACACACCTGAACATGAGAAGATAAACACACACACACATACACACACACACACACACACACACACACACACACACACACACACACACACACAAACATGAAATCGCCAAGTTTACTATGCAGGTTTGGGTCAAGGGATCGCTTCCACCCCATGCCCCTTTCCACCTCCCAGCACTTGCTTGTCACTCCTCAGCAAATGTCACGTCTTCCCATGTTTGGCAGCTAGCGCCCCCTCTGTCCATTCTGACTCAGTGCAGCTTGGCGGTGTGTTCCCTATGTGTGTCTCTCGTTAACTGTCCATCCACACAGACACTGGCAAACCTCCTAACACTCCTGCCACTGGCGACTGTCCTGAAGAAACAGTTTCTTAGTGTGATCACCAAAAAAATATGAAAGGAAAAGAAATAGACATTATTTATGCAAAGAGACAGAATCTGTGCATCACAGTACATAACTCTTGCCCTCAAAGCATGCAAAAGCCCTCATTCACTGCAGCTGAAGCATTTGTATCTCAACCCAATCAATGCAGCAAAAAAACATTCAAATCTTTTCTAGAAATTTCTTGGAAAATGCATGTACTTTTGGTATCAAAATAACGTTATCAGTCTGTTTTTCTTTTTGTAATTGACAGTTTTTTCTGCCTCTCCCCCCCTCCTGGGCTTTGTGTGAGCTTTTTGTGGGTGTTTTAAACTGCTCCACTTGATAACTGTGCTTGCTACGTTGTGAATGTTTCATCACTTTTTTGAAGATATCAATGTTCTGTGTGCCTACAGTTCAGCAGACCAGATGTTTCACAAACAAACAAAACACACACATACCACCACGCCCATTCGTGCCTAGGAGTATGGGGGGGTTATTGGAGCAAGCATCTGAAACGGCTCGAACCAGAACCCCCTTCAGTGTGAATCTTGTGATCTTCGTCTGGATAGCTGTGATATACGCAAGCTTGTGCTGTTATTGTGTCCCCTCACACACACGCAAACACTCGTGGAAAACTGACCAAGGATGTTTTAGAAGGACAATTTGGGGCATCTCCCAACAAGACTAATGGACTAAAAGTGTTTACATAGAATCAGAATCTTCCATTGTAGTTGTGTGTGGCCAGTATTCTGGGATTGGCTGCTCTTTTGAAACTTACTATGTCATGTTGACACTTAACTTTATTGTCATACTCTAATATATAGTTGAAGCAATCACAGCATCAAAGAGACGTAGCTCTGGCTTTAACAGTTTTTAAATGTAATTGTTTAAATTTGATTGAATTGTTTTTTAAGCTTGTTTGTATGTGTCAGAATTTCTCTATGTTCTGTATTGTTGATGTTGTGTGAGTTTGTGTTTGTATGTATGTATGTATGTATGTATGTGAGTGAGTGAGTGAGTGAGTGAGTGAGTGAGTGAGTGAGTGAGTGAGTGTGTGTGTGTGTGTGTGTGTGTGTGTGTGTGTGTGTGTGTGTGTGTGTGTGTGTGTGTGTGGGTGTATGCTAAGTGTGAAAATGGTTTGCATGTGCCACTGTGTCATGTCCTGTTCTCTTAGCCAGTGTAAAGGTCCCACTCTCCTCAGGTGTTTGTGAATGTTCACAGGTGAAAACTTTGTCTTAGGTGTATCCAGGTGTATACAGGCCTATTGTGCTATTTTCAAAAGTCTATATTTTATATAGTCTATATTTTTTCTGCATCTGCATGGAAACACACGGCATCATCCCCTCGTCAGCTGAAGCACTTTAAAGCATGTGTTTGTTTTCTTATTCAACACTGAGAAGGACGTTGTGCATTTCTGTTCCTTTAGATGAGCTTTTTATTCACTCCCTGCCACTTTAAATTGGATTTCCATTGATATGCAATTGGAGGAGGACAAGACTCCTGACACTGCAGACTCGACTCCTTCACCATGGGGGCTGTCTTGAAAATCTATGCATGTTCTTTACACTGACACTGACCATGTCCATTTAGATCAGTGCAGCGCAGATGTTTATATGTGCAACTGTAGTGTGCAGAGTGCATGGCTTTACATTGATATGAAAACATTGACTTGTGACAACTGTTGAATCTTTGTCTCTTACCAAAACAAGAACTGCTTACTGCTGTTCCTCACCTGATCATATTAACGTATATGAAACTGTCGTATCACTACATGGCCTTTTATGTGACCAGTCTTACTGGTGTGTGTGTGTGTGTGTGTGTGTGTGTGTGTGTGTGTGTGTGTGTGTGTGTGTGTGTGTGTGTGTGTGTGTGTCTACATGTGTGTGTGTGTGTGCGCGTGAGAGAAAAAGAGAGAGAGAGAGCAGGCAGGGGCCTCATTTTGTTTGGAAAGCCCATTGTGAGTTGTGGTGTAGGAATGATCAATTTAATTGATCCCTACGTGGGTCTTGCAAAGAAAGAGTAGTTAGTCGCTGCCACAGCCTTGTTACTGTAACTGAAGAACGTAAACATGACTGCCCACAGTCCACAGGGTTGCAGCCATAATAAACATAAACATTTTTTCAAAATAGATACGGCATATTAATGTATGTATGCCATGGATGGATCAATGTTTTGCAGAGAAGCACAACTGGCTGTCAATATGCCATTTGCAATTTCAAATGGCAGCTGCAAGGTTCACCAAGTAATAAATCAATAATCGTTGCTACTCCTCCCAAATAATCTGGGAAATAGAGTTCTGTAGTAAGATTTAATAGTACTAACAAAACAATAAAAATCTAATTACATCTGATCATCTGTCATCTGATCATGGCAACATGAAGAGTTTATATTAGGAAGCTTGGTATGGTATATCATAGGAAAGCGGTATGGTATCTTGGCCTATCCACGTAGTAATAGTCAAACCTCAAGATTGTTGGAATTTTACTGGTCTCAAAGCTGTTACACTGTCTGAACCCCCAGCAGTTATCTTTGTTGTTGTCAAAAAGCGGTCTGACAGTTATGGTGTGTCTGATGTTGCTGACATTCTTTGTCATCATTAGGACATGCATTCCCACTTATTTTAATGAGGCATCATAAACAATCAACAAATCATCTGATATCTGATTGAAAACAAATATATTTGTGATTGGGGTAAAGGTCAAAGTTATGGGTATTGGCTGTTGTTAACTGTTGTACCTGACAGTCAGGCAGTAAGTTGACAGCTGACAGTTAACTGACGTAAAACGTTATCTGATTATGTACTTAAATGGCTTTGATGGTTTGTTGGCCGTTGTGTGATGGACTTTGAAAATTAAGTGGGACCAGACAGTCACTGTGTTTGGACATAACCTGCTGTTCTTATCCTAATAAGGACCAAGGCTATCCCTAGACCCCAAGAGTATCCCTGCCATGGCACAGGGGGATCTCCTAATATGTGAGTGTGAGTGAACGATGTGACAAGAGTGAGAAAGCACACCATCGATTGTACTCCAGTGTGTGACCTAACTACTTCAGTGCTGGATGGTGTTTTCTTCATCCCTGTTTACATGTAAAATTAAATGTAAAGAACAACCTGTAACATAGAAATGAATTTGAATATCACTCTTTTCTGTAATAAATCATTGATTGTATCTTTTAAATGCCTTACATGTTTTCTTTTCCTCATAGAGAATGAGAAAAGAGTTGGACAGAGAGACTGATGTTAGGTAGATGACCAAAGGAATTTTATCTCTAGAGCATCATTTCCCAAGCTTATATATGTATACTGTAGCGCTGTGAGGGGTTTTCTGAGTTCTGAGGCTGTGTGGGCAATATTAGGACAAGAACGAACTGTGTTAACAGAAGATTGGAGCTTTTATTTTGCTACAATTCACTCTTTAGAGTAAATCAGGAAGGGTCAGAAAAATACTCAACCAAAACTTTTATAGCTCCGTCTCAACAAGAGTTGACATTCATTTAAGTCCTCCAGATAAATCCAAACTCAAAAGTCCAAAGTCCAAAGTCCAAAACTCAAGTTCCGTAGCCTAGAAATCTAGACGCGCCCCTAGCGGCAGCAAATTGCTGCCAGGGCTAGTCTAGCAACTCTCCGTTGGCTTGTGAGCTCCAGAAATCGAAACTTAATCAGGGCATCGAAATCTTGTATAGAGTCGTTTGGTGGGCTTAACATAATGATTGATGGCAGAGTTGCAACGGTTTGACTTGAATTCCCTGCTACTTGAAAACAAATATCCTATTGCGTCCTATTGCGTGTAGAGGGAATTTGAAAGACAACTGATTATCCCGCCTCTCGGACTGAGCACTGCGAACGGTGAGTGCCCAGACCCTACATTTTAATATGGGTCTGGCTCGCCAGGCTACAAGTTCCGGCTTTCCAGTCCACAAACATATCTTTCTTGGAGGAGAGGTCCCAAGGCTTCCTCCGTGTGCTCCTTTGTCTTCCACCAAGCACACCTTTTGTTGGCCTCCCTTCTGCCTTCATGATTAATCCCAAACACCTGCACTCCTACAGTATATAAAAGAAATAAATAATAACATGAAAACCCTCATGATATCCAAGTTAAGTAACTAATCGGTTCCTTCATTACAATAAGCTATGTACCCTAAAAATAAAATTAGACATCCCACATGAGATCAACATGAGATCATCATGGGTAATAATGCTTGATTGCTTCAAAGTAGCAAAACAACCAGGCGAGTTATTTCAAACAAACCAATGCAGATGAGATGCACTCTCTCATGTTTTGAATAATTGGGGTCGCCAACATTTTTTGTGACATCGCCATTAGGGTCACCTGCCAAAAAAGGTTGGGAGCCCCTGATCTAGAGCATATCTTGCACCTGACCAGGCCCCTGCCTGGGCCAGTGTCCTTTTGTTGACACCTCCTCTCTATTCCAAGGAAAACACTGAGCTCGCAAGAAGTTTTTCCACTGACACACTTCTCTGGCCAAATCTCAAGGTTTTTAACAGAAAGCACAGTAAATTCAGAGCTCAATTCACTTAAATGGAAAACCTGATGTTTGGATAAGATAAGATTGAATTTCCCCTTGGGGATCAATAAAGTATCTATCTATCTATCTATCTATCTATATAAGATTAAATTTGTTGGAAGTAAACTATAAATGTGTTAGTTTCAATGGAATTGTCACTAAAACGGGTGTGTCCTTGTTTGTCTCTATGAGATTGTTAGTAGACTGTGTCTGCCACACGTTCAATTCTTGACTATTTTCACCAGGCTATAAAGATAGTTCACTGTAAGAACTTGTAAAATACATTCGAAAATAATAAGATAATAAGAGTCTAATTGTGACTGAAAATGCTTGTTTGTGGTTTCTCTGTAAATCTTTTTAAATTGGAGTTGTGGCATCAGCATATGTAGCCTGTCCCAGAGAGGTCAATCCTTGAAAGACTTATTCACAAAGAAATTACTTTTTTCCACCAAGTTGCTCATTCAAATGAAGTGCTGCTGTGCATGGACAACTTGCTTACACAGGTAAGACTCAATCTTTAAGGCAGGGCCCACTGGATAATGTGATGACACCTGGGGCAACTTTTTGAGCAATCTTGCTTGGTAACCTCATAACTGGTTCCATGTTTTCAGAACGGATGATCATGATAATTTGCCTATTGATGATTATTGTCACTGCAATTGTCAGTAGCCTAGCCTGGCTGAAACTTTCAGTTCAAGCAACTTAAAATGTAGGCTATTCATTTAATTCAATAATAATAATGAAAATGACAAGGGGCACTTTCATCATCCAGGCATAGATTACATTAATAGCTACACAAGATTAGATGTTAAAATCCCTTGTGCCAAAAACCAAGGTAAAAACACATTTAGAAGCCCCTACTCAAATTAAGTTTAAAAGGCACGCTACCCACAAATCTGCCAACAAATGGTAGGCTATATTATAGTATGCGGCATGTCATTGGGGTTATCAAGGCCCTATAGATATAGGCTAACACAAAATATGCCTGTAAGATAGGACGATAAGAAAGAACAGGACAGAAACGGGTGTAGCCTAAATAGCCTAGTGTGGGGTTAGAGGAGACTGGGAGCATATTCGAGTTTAGAAGGCCTAAAGATGGCCCTCCTAGTCATAGCCTCAGCACAGCGCAGACGCCTGCCTTCAGAGCCCATTATCAGACAATGTGCCTAGGTTAGGCTATATAAAAGACCAATCAACCGATTTATTAACGAGTGTAGGCCCACGATGGCCATTTACAGACACTCCATAGGCCTCACTCATATTTTCTGACCACACATTCACGAATAACGCTGGGTGAACACTGCTAGCAGGCGGCTGATGTAGGCCTACACTAATGTTAAAAATATATTATAATTGTAACGAACTTCAATGACCAGCGAATAAAATTGCTGTTTCTAAACAGCTGGAAGTAGGCTAGGTTAACATTTCCCATTCCCGGTGGTAGAAAAAATAACGTGGAAGTTTCATTAGAATGAGGCGTAACCATGGCCAACGCCAAATCAAGATGTAGCCGTGTCATGACTCTGTGACGTGCTGCCCCTTGTGTCACAATGAGAACAAGCCAAAGCATCCTATGACATCAAAGTTCTTCTAAATGTTGCGAGTTTGTTTTCAACTCCATTATCACAGGTATTTTCATTGCAGCAACACATGCATGGTCGTCGTCCGTTATAGGTGTTAGAATATTTGTCTACGCATTTTATTTTACACTTTCTCATGAGTGCAAACTGAATGGTAAGAATGGTCTTCTCCGTTTACTGTATTTTAAGCTTTCCCAGTGAAGGTGACTTAAATTGATCAAGGTTTATAATAGGTTTAATAGAGCATCAAGATGTAATGTAATAGGCCCACTTACCTGAGTTCTTCAGGATTTGAGCAGTTTAATAAGTCTAGTCTCTAGGGTATTTATCAATAGGAGTGTGTTATTAGCGAGAGTCCTGAAGCCCATTACCTGCTATTAGATATGTGAAATGGCACAGTGATGGGATTTGCTTCATGATGGTTTAAATGAACACCATTCTCTGTCCACTCAGCAACGATTCAGTTTGAGGGAGAGGGAGTGGGAGGCGGGATGGCAGGACGTGATGGAGGTCAAATTCCTGCAGGAGAGAATCTGGCTGGAGGATAGGATGGAACAGGTAAGCGACTTTGCCAAAAAATGTGTGTGTGTGTTGGGGACATTTAATGTCAAATATTTTTGCAAAAAGTATGGCACACAATGGATTGGAAGATACTGTAATGTAATGCACTTGTTTCAATCAGTCCTTATGAAGAGACCTTTAGCCTAACTTAGTATTGTGACCGTGTGTCTTAGGTGCGATGCCTCCTGTCCAGAGAGTTGGATGTCAAGCTGAAGGCCTTCAGACTCCGCTTGGACACGGTCACAACGGATGAGTTGAGACAAGCGAAGGATAGAGCAAAAATTAGCTCCTTGGGTAAGTGTTTCATACAAGGTTGTTGCCTGAATCGACATTTGTGTAATGTACTTTAGTTTTTTTTACGTACACACACATTTGTACCAATCTATAGGAAGGCAGGCCTACCTCATCAACACTGTAGGCATCATACACGTATTGATGTATTACGTGTGTGCTTTTTTTGTAGATGGGGACCTAAAGGAAGTGAGAGGGGAGTGTGGGGACAGGACCGGAGGTCCTGAGGCAAAAGAGAGGGAGAGACAGGAGGACAGTGCTAAGGCGAGGGCAGGAGCAAAGGCAGAAATGGACAGTATGATGGACAAGATCACCAAGGTGAGACAGGAGGTCGAACTCCAAAAGAAGAGTTTCGAGGAAGAGGTCCAGGAAAAGAAGAGAGAAGAGGAGCGGAGACAGCAGGAGCTGAAAGAGGAGTGGATAAGGCTTGAGGGAGAGAGAAAGAAGATGGAGGAGGAGAGGAGGGAGCTGGAGCAGAGGGAGTTGGAGTTCCAAAAGGAGAAATTGGAGGAGGAGGCGAGGATGGAGAGAGAGAGCGAGGCACGGAAGAGAGAGGACGAGAACAGGAAGTTGAAGGATGAGTGGAGAAAGATTGAGACAGAGAGGAAGGAGCTTGAAATGCAGCGGGAGAGCGCAGAGGTGAGGCAGAGAGAGTTAGAGGCCGCATGGAGGTATTTCGAGACTGAGAAGAGGGCCATGGAGGAGGAGCAGGACACCCTGCAACGCAATGAGGCCAGGACAAGGCGAGAGCTGGAGGATGAGTGGGACAAGCTCAACACCGAAAGGAAAAAGATGGAGGAAAGAATGGGGCTGGAACTGAGGCAGCTAGAGTCCCTAAAAAACCAGCTCCAGGACATGGAGCAGAAGATGAGAGAGAGGGAGTCCCAGAGGAAAGACAAGGAAATGAAACAAAAAAGAGAGGTGGCAGGGGAGTGGAAGGAGATTGAGGAAGAGAAAAGCCGAATGGAGGCCCAGCAGAAGAGGTTCCTGGAGGAGGAATGGCGGAAGATCGCCGTGGAGAAGCAGCGCATGCAGCAGCAGCGCAGCATGGAAGAACTGGAGTGCAGGCAGCTGAAGGAGCGCGTTCAGGAGAAGGAGCACAAGCTGTCCGAGAAGGTGGCTCTGCGGAGAGAGAGGGAGGCGCTGAGACGACAGCAGCTGGAGGAGGAGTGGACGAGAATGGAGACCGAGAGGAGGACCATGGCGCTCCAGAGCCAGGAGATGCACCTCCAGACCCAGCTGCAGCGGGAGAGACTGATGAAGACCAAGCAGAAGCGCGAGAACCTGTTGGCTCTTGAGGAGCAGCAGGCCGCCGAGAGGAAGAGGATTGAGCAGGACGAGAGGAGGCTGGAGAGGAGCCGCCTGAGGGTGGAGGCCGAGCAGAGGGAGGTGGAGACAGAGAGGGAGAGATTGCTGGCCAGGGAGAGGAGGCTGAGGGAACAGGCGTCTGCCATGAGAGAGGAGGACTACGCACACCTGCGGGACCTCGACTTCGAGTGGAGACAACTGGAGAGGGAGAAGAAGCGGCTGGCTCAGAGGAAGAAGCCAGGCCGTCCCGTGCCGGCCCGTACTGTGGATTACAACATATTCTCATCCTGTGAGTCAGACGAGAATGACTTTGGAGTCATGGAAACTGACACCAAACGTCATGTCGTACTCAAGCAACCAAAGCAACAGCGAGGAGGCACCCAACTGAGCTCAAATGAGCTCAACGAATCAGATGATTCCTCTCCATGGGATGCTGATGAAAATGCCTCTCGGCCAGTCGTTCAGAAAAAGAAGACCAGACGTCTCACCCCTCCTGAGCAATCACCAGCCGCGGAAGTGGAAGCAAGCACCAGCCATATGGCAGAGCCTGTGGTGGAGAAAGCCATTGAGAAAAAGAAGAAAGTTGTTAAAAAGAAGAAAGCTGTGAAAGAGCTGACCGATGACAACCTGTTCAACCAGGAGCTTGACATGTTCAAGCAAGAGCTGAAGGCTGCTGCGATAGTGGAAGCAAGCAACAACCACATGATGGAGCCTGTGATGGAGATGGCCGATGAGAAAAAGCAGGAGCCCGAGAAAAAGAAGAAGATTCAGAAAAAGAAGATGGCTAAAAAGGAGCCGACTGATGACGACCTGTTCAACCGGGAACTGGAGGCTTCTGCGGTAGTGGAAGCAAGCAACAACCACATGATGGAGCCTGTGATGGAGATGGCTGATGAGAAAAAGCAGGAGCCCGAGAAAAAGAAGAAGATTCAGAAAAAGAAGATGGCTAAAAAGGAGCCGACTGATGACGACCTGTTCAACCGGGAACTGGAGGCTTCTGCGGTAGTGGAAGCAAGCAACAACCACATGATGGAGCCTGTGATGGAGATGGCCAATGAGAAAAAGCAGGAGCCCGAGAAAAAGAAGAAGATTCAGAAAAAGAAGATGGCTAAAAAGGAGCCGACGGATGACGAGATGATTAACCAGGAGCTTGACTTGCTCAGGCATGAGCTGGAAGCAGACATGGAGAATCAAAAGACAGCAACAGCAAACACAGAAACAAAGATGGAGGAGGCAGAGGAGGAGGATGACGATGCTTTAATCCGGCAAGAGATGGAACTTCTGGAGCAGGATGAATCAACAAAGCAGAAAGGCAAAGACAAAAAGTCAAAAGACGATGTGTGCCGCCAGTCTTAAAACAGCCATGTGCCTAAACCTAAGGATGACTGATTTTGTGATATGAATCCCTCTTGAAGGAAATAGAAGGCATTTAAGAGACAGCAAGTAAAAAAAAAAAAAGAATATACAATGCTTTCTGAACAGATCCAAACTGTGTCTTGCCATGTCATCTAGGCTACTGTTTCAACAATCCTCTCAGGTTATGTCCTCAAGGTTTCCAACTCAAAATGTAAGAATTACATCCTGCCAACTACAAAACCTACAAGAATGACCGTACCCTTACATGGGATCCTAAATTCATTATCAGTCCTCTGTCTCAGCATGATGACTTCATCCAAGGCCTTCAGTCATCCCTATCACCCCTCAGCCAATCCTGTTCCATCTTCTTCCCAAAACCCCTGCTGAATTCCTCCTCCTCTATCATTGCCTGGCAACCCACCTGCGGGGCCTCATCAAGGAGGTCCACCTGAGATCAGCTAGGGCCCGAGAGAGAAACCTTCTGAGAAACCTTCTGGCCCAGAGAGAAACCTTCTGCTGCCTGTCAGCATTCTCAGCTGGAGAGCTGCCACGCCGGCCAAAGGGGACGAACTACCCTCTTAATGCCTGGCTCTGCCAGCCTGCCCAGACTCCTCAGACCCTCCAAGGGCCTTCTTAGAGCCGACCGCAGTCATCCTGCTACATCCAACGACTGTGGTTCTGTGGTTAGCATGGCTCTCTGTGGTGTCTGTTATCTTTGCCACTGTGATGTCAGCCTGTAGTGTGGTCTCTCCTTATTCATACGCCGGCATTATCGGAGTGCCCGTCTGCCAAAAATCAGAGCTGCCCCCTACCCTGTCTCTGTGCCCTGTCCCTTGTCCCCCGCTGCTGCCCATTGCCCCTGCCACCGTCCACAGTGCCCCCGAGCCATCTGGACCTGTCCAGACACTACTGTGATTCACAGCACCTGGTCAAAGCCAAGCCCAGCCTGCTCTCAGCCCAACTATAGTGAATTACACATCCCCCATTCATTATTACCCCAGTGTCTTTATTATCCTGTTTTTGTCATCTCATAATAAAGTTTATTCCATTACATATCTGTGTCTTATGTAGTCTATGAAATACTTTAACTGTACATTAAATCAATTCTGTTAACTTGTAACAAACAATAATGTTTTCATTTATACCACCTTTACAGATACAGAGCCCCTACGTTCAGGACAAATAGAGCCCTGTCAAGCTTTGTCGCATCCAAGACTTTTGAATGGCTGAACACCTCTGGGACTTTTTCTCCTTTTAACACTGGACTCTTTTTAATTTTTATTTTATTTATTGCTCCTTCATTATGGGGATATATTCAGGCTTTGCCATATGTCTGCCATATGTCTAATGTGGGTTGATGGTGTGTGTGTGCATCTGTGTGGTGCGTGTGTGTGTGGGTGTGTGCATGTGTGTTTGTTTATTTATTATCTGTACTGTTGGGTCTGGACACACCTTGCTGCTCCTCCACATGTGAAGTTCCTAATGGATAAATAAAGTTCTTTGAATTGAATTGATTTACACCATTAATTGTCTGTAATCACTTAGCTATGATTATTATGACAAAGAAGAAACTAATTATGAGCATTTCAGAACAGGTACTCAAAAATAATACAATCAAGAAGGAAAGTAATACAATTAAAGGAATGCCACCTACGGATATGTCTGAGGCTTAACCCAGTTGTTATACCAGCATTATGAGGCAGTCTATAGTCCAACCCAGCCCAGCAACCTGCAGTGAGCCTCTCTAGTGTGAGAGCTTGAGAGCCAGTGATCATACAGTGGCTCTGATTTGCATGTCAATGCAAAAACCCATTGAGCCAGATCACATGAGTTGTCAGCATTCCCTGTTTCCAGTTCATCCCCTCATTACGCATGTGTTTCTGTGTGGGAGAGCAGCTTACAGTGTGAGTCAGACGGCTCTAAGAATAACTTACCTCTCCACTTCTAGAATATCCTTCCCTCCCAAGCTACCTGCTACACTCGACAAATACACAAACACACACACACACACATTCCAATTCACCTTAATGACAATAATGTATAACAGCAGAGATCACAAGTGCCTAAAGGCAGCTAAAGCTGTCTCCACCCAGGCCTCCTTTTTGAACCTGCCAGCACAGATAAGATTCGGTGCCTCCCTCCAGGCAAACACTGCACACTATGGGTAGGACACGCCCCTCGCACAACTCTAAGTAAACACAATTTAATGTGACACCAGGGCAGTCATGGATCTCCTGAGAAACTCATGCCAGATAAGCATGAGTGCCACTGAGGCTTGGCCACTTTGTGTTAATGACACGGTAAAACAAGAAACGGACTCAAAAGAGAAAGTATAAATGTGGGTGGGGACCGAAGAGGTGCCAATGGCGTTGACAGCCGAGAGAGAATTTGACCTGAGTTTTCTCAGCAGGGAGGAGGCACAGTCTGTGCTCAAGGTGCTGGAGAGAGACAGGCGTCTGAGGATGATCGAGGTGGAGAGAGTGGGGTAAGTCTACTGTACAAGACAGATAATCAGGCCTCACAGAATGGACTTACGTGGGTTTTAGTCTTTTATGTGTATGTTATTGAGACTGCACCTTCAAGATAGCAATAGTTTAACGATTGCAACAGTTTTCCCATGAAAAGAATGAAGAAAGAAGATAAAGATAAGATAAAGAAAGAGTTGTCACACTTCTGTCACTCCATGACATAGAGTTATATGTTGTAAAGCTGCACTGTCTGCACATTTGCTACATTTCAAGTACAATTTTCATTGGTGAAGGAAATTCTATGTGGAACATTTGCTGACAATGTACCTGTAGTTTTCATGGGTAACAACTGCGCAGCAACTATTGTTTTGTTTTTGCTTTTTTTTGTGTGTGTGTTTTCTCAAAAAGTGGCATCATGACTCATAGCACTACTGGGCTTAGTGGTATTTTGAAACTGCTGCCATTACACATGAATGGCAGTAGCATTGTGCATTGTGGCTACATGCTGGACATAGCTGTGTGTGTGTGTGTGTGTGTGTGTGTGTGTGTGTGCCAAGTGTGTGTGTGTGTGTGCGTGCCAAGTGTCCAAGTGTGTGTTTTGTGTGTGAGCATGTTATCCTGGAAGAGGCCCCACTACAGGATATTTCTGGGTGTGCCAAGAGTGTTATATAATGTACAAAAATGTAATCAGTCAAAAGTATAAGGGTAAAAAATGACAAAGCTAATGTAGAATGCATAAATGGAGAAGGTGTTATGAAGGAGATTTATTTCCGTGATGCTATACGCTTACTGCATCAATATATCTACACACAAAAGCCTGGAATATGATCTGCTTTGTCCTTACACAATTCTTTTTATGTACCCAAACTTGTGGAGGGTAGAACCAGTAACCAACTCAACAAAATAATTTGAATGTGTAAATAAAGTCTTTTCAGGAGGAAAAAGAAAGTTGGCCTAAGACAACATCTGAATGCCTTGAGCATAATTGTTAGCTGCCTTAGACTAACCCATTGTCACCAGACACTTATTCCAGTCACAAAGGCATGGGAGAGACACATAATCATTGTTTGTTTTCCTGAGTAACCGAGGGCATGACCTTGTCACTGACTAAGGTAGTTCCTCCTCAGAAGCACCAGTAATGATATTGCAGTTTATGACATTGTACATCTCAGTGGCTTTCACTGGCCAGGACCTGGCCAACTGCATAACACTACTACTACTACTAATGTTAAGTCAAGTCAACTTTATTTATATAGCACATTTCATACACAGGTCATTCAATGTGCTTTACATAAACAAAAGCAAACAGGAATAGCTGATAAATGCATAGAAGGGCAATAGTCAAAGAATAGTTTAAAAAGTGAATAATAATAATAAAATAATAATAATAATAAGAAAACATAAAACACACAAGGTGATAGTACATAAAAGCATAAAAGGGCAATAATTTAAAAGTGTTTAAAAAGTAATAATTAAAACATAAAAAACAACATCGAAACTATTAAAATTTTAGCTGAAAGACTTTCCCAGATTTAGAAATGTAAAAAATAAGTGATCAGTTAGCAGAAAGCATCTGAGAAAAGTTTGGTCTTAAGTCTAGATTTGAAACTGGCTACAGTTGGCATAACACAACTTGCTGACTGGTGTGTACATTTGTTATCAGACAGTTACTCTAATTCTTGTCTCTATCATAAATGTCATTATCTGCCCATGAAGTGGTCTGTCTCCATAAATGTCTAGGACGGTCTGCTGTCTTTTGCTTTCAATCTGAATATAGATCCGATGTCAAAACCTGGTCTGATAATCATGTTACAGCACTCACTCAAGTCAGAAGACATTTGACCTAAACTGATCAGCATTACATAATAAGATGTCACAGCAGAGACAGACCTCTTCTAATCTTCTCCTAGCTAAGGAAGAAGCCCTTACAAACTTTAATAGCCTTCAAATAAGTCTTCCCCTCTAGTGAAGGGAAATAAACTGCCCCATTTTGATGCCATTTGTAGATTGAAGAGCTATTTGGAATCAGCATCTTTGTTTGCCATGTTTGAATTACAGTAGGATATTCTCTGACCTGCTAAGCCAGTCTGTCCAATATTAATTTACATGTTTAAACACAAGATACGACGCCAACTGCAATACATATGTGCTGGGCCAATCAGGCTTTCAATTGAGTGAGCTTTGTAGTTTTGACCTCTGGACTGAAGCAGACAACAGACACTAATTCATCTTGGAAGTTTACTGTGACAGCTCATATTTAAAACAGATGACTGTTAAGAGATACAACTTCATTTAAAAACAGCAGACATAGTTATAAAAAAGGGTAGCCTTCATCATAAGTTAAGTTTATGGATCATTTTGAATTCACTATTTTAGTGAGCTAATTGTTCTTCCCAGCAAATAATGAGAATAATTTAATAATCTGAAAGATTTAACTGCATCCATTCATGCTAATGTGACTTTTAGCTTAAGTTCTGGCTCTGTTAAGATTTTCAATGTTCTGTCTGATGTTCCGCAGAAGGATGTTTCCGGTGAGAGACGTTGGGCTGGGGATGAAGAGTGCGTCTCCTCAGCGGGCTCAGGCTGTATGGAGCACCTCACTCTCGCTCCCACTGCCGCCCCCTCCTGTGGAGGCAAACCCACTACCTCTGAAGGATTCCTCCAGACCCAGCACACAGACACACACAGGCAAGTCACCCAGGCACAACACACACACACACACACACACACACACACACACACACACAGGCCCAACACAGACACACACAGGCAAGTCACCCAGGCCCAGCACACACACACACACACACACACACACACACACCCAGGCCCAGCACACAGACACACACAGGCAAGGTAAGAGAACCTCAGGCGCAGACACTTTTACAGGACACACCCATTCATAAATCTGCAAAGAAAATAGTTAAATGTGATGACTCAAAGACATGGAGTGCTTATGTATTTTACCCAAAGGAGTGACACATTTCAAGAAATTTGATCTCCTTATTCATCATATTGTTTTGGATACTGCTAATTAAACTCTTCCACCCTTACTAAAACAGACATGTGGCACAGTGACTTGTACCATTACTGTAATAAATTTAAAAAAAAATCAGTCAGTAACAGGCTCACATGCAAGTTATAATAACTCCGCCTCAACGAACTGCAGCGTCAGAACTCAGAAGTTTCTTATTACGGAAACTAGATGTAAAAAAAAGATGCAAAGTGGTACAAAATAGTCATGCAAAAACAAATCACGCTTGTCAATTTGTCTCCATCATATTCCATCTCCTGCGTCAGGTTTTAATGTTATCACTAATGTTAATGTGCTGTCTTGTGTGTGCAGAAAGCTGTGCCGGCAAAGCTGGAGATTTGTCAGCAGGAGTCCAGAGGTGGCCAACCCTACGCTCTCGTATCTCCTCGCTGCTAAGCATCAGATTTTTGCAGCGCAGCAGCAGCAGCAAATACAGGGAAGCAAGCAACAGCAGCAAGGACACACCCATAAACATAATTGAAATGAATATCAGTAACAGCAATACAGACATGGGCAGCGACAGATACAGTGACACAAGCAAAAGCAGCAGAGACACGGACATCAGCAGCAGGAATAGAGACATGGACATCAGCAGCAGGAATAGAGACATCAGCAGCAGGAATAGAGACATGGACATCAGCAGCAGGAATAGAGACATCAGCAGCAGGAATAGAGACATGGACATCAGCAGCAGAAATGCAAGCATCAATAGCAGCAGCAGCAGACCTTTGCAGGTACAGATAACACCAGTGTTCATCATACAACAAATGATAATGCCAAAGCTATATAACTTCATATACTTCATATACAAAAGACTATCATGTGACTGTAAGGGATGCATTTTACACATGCAGACAACAATTAAATAACCATAGTAACAATATTGTTTACTTGTAGATGTAAGAAGTAAAAGGCTGACAATGATGACACAGAATATAATACTTTATTGTTTCCCATTTTCCCATGCTGTTTTTGCATTCTAGTTAGTTAGGCAATCATCCAGCATTGCAATTATGTTGTGCATGATGTGATTATATTCAAATTAGGATAGCTCAGGGCTCGAATTATCTTTTTGTCTTTAAGGGGGTCTCTATCTCATAAAAAGTTGGCACACCCTGTGCATAGCCTAACAATTAAATAGCCTAGGCGCAAGTGGCGCTTTAACACAATAATGTAGTCTTTAACTTATACACAGGGAAAATGCACTAACTGGCAGAAATTAATAGGGTCATTTCACGAAATCGGTGCCTTTTCAACTTTAAAAATTTGAAAAATATAATTGTTTCAAACTGATTTTTTTCAATGCCCATTTAATTAACACATCTTAACATGACAAGAAATTGTGTTGGGCCATCTCAAGCTATGCATTTATTTTTTACCATTCACTTACATAGAATATTGTAGGATAGAAACAGGACTGATGGTAACAGGACTGATGATTTCATGCTAAATTGCTCCTTAGCTAACAGGTCAAGGTTAGGGAGGCACACGGTATGTAATCTGAAAGGTTATTATTTCTAGATATTGGTAATATCAGTATTGATAAATAATTGTTTATATTTAAAAAATGGTAACAGGACTGATGTTGTTTGCTCGCCCCTCTCTCACAACCCTGATAAAACATGAAAAATAGGACATTTAAGAAGAGAGAAAGTTACCTTTTCTTACACTGTGGAATCTGCTTCTTCTAAATGATGTCACTTCCTTGAAATTATGTCACTTCTAGTTTGTACCATTATTTTATAAGGGGTTTTAGTGAAAGTAACAGGACTGAGATAAAATTAAGGAACAATATAATTACTTATATTTTCTAAGAAAACATATCTATTTATGTCAAAATCATTGCTTAACAATGAGATTACACTTAAGACAATATAAAACTGTGAAAATTGTATCATTTTACCAACATTTTACAACTGAGAAGTGCTGTTGAAAAAGAAAAAAAAACACTCGCATCAAAGCAGGTCGACTTCTTCATAGTCCGGTTGACAGCCCATAGAGCCCCATTGTGGACCCGGAAATGTTGAGTACACCAAAGTTATATGATGGAAATATAGGCCTATAGTATGGGTTCCCAGCATGCAGAAACTGCTGGATGCTAATTTGCATATGTTGGGCAATTTGTGTAATTGAACTGATTAGCGTAAATTAGCATAATTACCTATATTGATCATATTATAGGAGCTGCATGGTTACTGGAGATGCTGAGTCCATATCTGACATTTTCAAGATTCAAAATCACTATTTAGACTTAGTTTGGCCACGTTTTTACTCTCATTAAGCTGAGTTTTTTTGGCCCGATTTAGACAGATTTTTGGAGGATAGGGCTGTAGCGATATACAGTAGGGCTGTAACGATACACCAACCTCACGATTCGATTCGTATCACGATGTTTGACCCACGGTTTGATACATACCTCGATTTTTCTTTTTTTGCAGGGCTAGACATTTCAATAGCCTTCATTAGAACACCAGGGAAGTCAAGCACACGCTAGGGAAGTCAAGAACACTTGCACCTTACACACACAGGGTTGGATGCAGCCACACCAACACGAAGGGTCACACACAAGGTAGAACTAAAAAGGGAATCATGCTACGCTAAAACAGGTACATAAACAGTAAATACAGGCACAAGCACACACAATAACAACCCCAAAGTTCTCCCAGAATCCCCTGCGCGAAACATTGTGGGAATCTCAAGCACAGTCCGGCACGCCGACGTTCCACAGCTCCCCCAACAAGCCATTGCCGTCCTCTGCACAGGCGTTCCCACATTCAGTCCAGCAAAGTCTCTGGCACTGCCAGAGCAGATGGGGTGCACACACCGCAGGAGCCCTACTCACCCCGGGGAACCACAACCACCAGTGGCCCAATGCGGGCGTGCTGGCAGTCACCTGGCCGTCGCCGCTCGTCCCCAGCTCCCTTCAGCGAACCCCTCAGGTCGCACTTTCGCAGTGTGCACCGCAACGTTCCTCCAACACCTGGCGGGGCCTAGCCTCCACTGCCACAGACTCCCCGGCACTGAGCACCGTAACTGGCACCGCACCTCTGACGCTCCGTTCCGTCGTCTCGCCAGTCGGGTCAGCAGACTTCAGCTCCATCGCAGCCGGACCACGCTGCGCAAACAGGCTACAGCTACCGGCGTTGCCGTCCCTCCGCTGCTGCCTTGTCGCAGAGCCGTCCTCCGCTGCTACCGGCCGCTCCACTCCGCCACGGTCGCACCAAGGCCTAGACCTTCTTTCTGGCTCGTGCCATCAGAGCGCCGGCCAACAGGCCAACTCGAACAGGCGCCCGCACAGCACAGCATGGTGCCTCCCACACGCACCCAAAGGCTTAGAGTTCAGTTTTTCAGAGGGCCCTTCCGCCGAAGTTGCCCAACCGTCGTGCCTGAAACGGCTCCGCAAACCGTCCGTCCTCAAGGCACCACCTCCTTGCCGCTCCACCTCTGCTCTGCTCAGCAGCCAGGGCCACCACCAACTCCAGCCTAAAGCCGTCGGCGGGGGCAGGGGCTCCAGATCTTCTCGCAGTGAAGTCAGTGCCCAGGCCGGAGTCACCACCTCATCTTCCAAGGCCGCTCTCCCGGTCGCGTGAAATCCTTCTCCACCGTGGCCACTGCATCGAGATCCTCTTTAGGCAAGCACTCCTCCCGTAGCCAGGCCCAGGCGATGGCTGGTCTCCTCCCGCGGCTTCTACTGAAGGCCTCTGTAAGCTTTTTAGTACCCCTTACAAGGGCTCTCTTCGGATCCTTTTGCTTGGGCCTCCACCTAGCGGTGAGAGGTCTCCCACTCCCGGCTCCTCCAGCACTGAAGACACTGCCTCCTACAGAACACAACTTGCTCCTCCATGGAAAACGTGCCCATCTACAGGTGCTGCTTTGGAAAGCAGCAGACCGTCCTGATCCACCGGCTGTGGATATCACCGCGTTTGGATGGAGTAAGAAGACAGGTATGAAGAAAAGAGAGGAACTCGCCCACCCTCGATTCAAGTCCTCGATTCAAGTTCTGTTGCTTTGTTAAATGTTATCAGCTGCAAAGCTGGGTTAAAACTGTGTACATCTGGAAAGTGCAGCTGTGCAGCTGCAGGCCTGGCCTGTACTAATTAATGATGCAAAGGCAGTGATGTTACATGTTGCAATACACAGCAAAAAGAGCAGAAGGACAGGGATGAAGAGTCTGGAGAAGATGACGACAGGACAACGGATGAGGACAGTGAGGAGGATTAGTAGAGGGTAGTTCTTCCCTTTGTTACTAAATTGTGAGTCACAGCAGAGGGCTAGTGAATAGCTATATCCAAAATTGTTGTGGAATTCAGAAATAACTTGAGGATCCAAATTATTCCTGAACACTGAACATTTTTATCCTCCAAAAATCTGTCTAAATCACCCCCAAAACTCAAAATCAGCTTAATGAGAGTAAGAATGTGACCAAACCATGTTTAAATATTGATTTTGAATCTTGGACATGTCAGATATGGACTCAGCATCTCCAGTAACCCCTAAAAACATACTAACATTGTCCATTTTGGCTAAGCAGCTCCTATAATATGATCAATATAGGCGATTATGCTAATTTATGCTAATTAGCTTAATTACACAAATTGTCCAACATATGCAAATTAGCATCTGGCAGTTTCTGCATGCTGGGGACCCATACTATATATTTCTATCATAAAACTTTGGTGTACTCAACATTTCCGGGTTCACCTTTCTGTCAACTGGACTATCAGACTTGTGAGTGCTGTCAAATCGATCGTAGGCTATATGGTTTGCTCATATAGTCCAGTCATGTGACCACCACCAGTGGTGAAGTGCAGTCATGCTGCGTTCAAGAGCGGTAGTTCTACAGTAGACTACATCCCGTAGTACAAGGAAGTTTATACAAGGATACAAGGAAGTTTATTGTCACATGCATATAGTTACTGGAAGTAAGAAATGCAGTGAAATTATGTCTGGTGTCAGCCTATTTGTGCATATAGAGGGGGGGGGGGGGGGGGGGTAAAATGTGCAGTAGAAGAGGGGTTTAGTAGATTAAGTGGCAAGGGCTGCATAAGAAAGGTGGGGGAGGATTGGGATTGGGGGGGGGGGGGGGCACCAACAAGGAGCACCCAAGAGCAGCCTATATTTTAATTTAACATATTTAAGAGATCGCACATGGATGGATAATGAGCGGTTGTTTAAGATTAAATTGCAATGCCAGACACCTTCAGATATGAGAGACCCCCTCAGATTTTTGACTTTGTTGCTTTCATGGGAGCCAGTCCTCACTCTATGGGAGCTCGGCTCCCTCTGCACGTAATTCGAGCACTGGGATATAGCTCCTTTGCTATAAAACAGTAAAACAAGTCCATCAATGCAATTAATGGTTAACCTGTAAGTCCACTGTAAAGTCAAAGTCATTATCGCCTATCTGTTTGAATTCCTAGGTTAATGACCATGGTGTTTCCACTGAAAAGACACAAATGATGTGGAGACGGTCAGAGAATGACGAACAAACAGAACAGGCAGATAAACAAAGAGGATTGCCTCTTCAAACAATTCCTCTGAAAGCAGAGACACCAACAGGTGAGACACAAATCCACCTTCCCCTCATTATGTATGTGAGTCAAGGACACAAAACCAGATTGACCACAAAATTGTTAACTACACCGATTTTGCACCAGGAAAACACTTTATAAATGGGTATGACACGTGACCATATGACACAGTGTAATCATGTGAGAAAATTATATGGAGAGTTTTTTTTGCTGTTAGAAAACACATTACGGTGCAATGCTTTGATGAGCTGTTATGCAGAATCATGTCATTACGTCTTACGTCCCGGGTAGACTGAATACAGTTGAGACATGTGTACAGTCAAGTCAAGTCAGCTTTATTGTCAATTTCTTTACATGCACTGGTCATACAAAGAATTGAAATTTCGTTTCTTACTTTCCCATGCATAGACATACTTTAAATACAGACATAGACATACTTTAGACATAGACATAGCCATAGACAATAAAAAATAAAAAATATACAGACATACCACATACAGACATTAAAGTGCGAGACTGAAATATAGAACATATATCAAAATATAGAAATATAGAACATATATAAAAAAAATAGAGGTAGTTGTGTTGTATATTTACATAGTCCTAGCGTAACCTTCTGACAGAGTAGTAGTAGCAGCAGCATTGTGGCAGAGTGATAAATAACATTGATAACATTTACATGAAGTTTAAACTTGTGCTTGTGTGTACTGTATATTTACATTGATATGCGTCATTTCAAGTATATCAGGCTTGATATGAAGCAGCAACACATTAGGCTGCGCAGTCACAGTGCAGTTCCACAGGGTGGTCCTGGGGGGGTGTTGGGGGGTGGGGTGGGGGGGGTTAGGGTAGACAGGATCCTAGGTTGCTAGGTTCCAGGCTGGATGGTGGTTGGGGAGGCTGTCAGTGATGGAAGAGTGGGTAGAGTGTTCAGCATCCTGATTGCTTGGTGGATGAAGCTACTTGCAAGTCTGGTGGTGCGGGAGCGGAGGCTCCTGTACCTCTTTCCAGAGGGCAGGAGGCTGAACAGTTCGTGTGCAGGGTGGGTTGTGTCCTTGACAATCATTAGTGCTTTGCGGGTGAGGCGGGTAGTGTAAATGTCCTGCAGGGAGGGGAGTGGTGCTCCAATGATCCTCTTAGCTGTGTTAACAATGCGCTGGAGGGTCTTCCTGTTCTGATCTGTGCAGCTTCCGCACCACACTGTGATGCAGCTGGACACGATGCTCTCGATGGTCCCTCTGTAGAATGTGGTCATGACGGGAGGCGTGGCACTTGCCTTCTTTAATTTGCGCAAGAAGTAGAGGCGCTGCTGGGCTTTCTTCGCCAGTGATGCTGTGTTGGTGGTCCAGGAGAGTTTGTTGCTGATGTGCACCCCCAGGAATTTTGTGCTGCTCACTCTCTCCACAGCATCTCTGTCGATGAACAGTGGTGGCAGTTGTTTGTGGCCTCTCTGAAAGTTGACAACAATCTCCTTGGTCTTGCTGACATTCAGCAGGAGGTTGTTGTCTTTGCACCATTTAGCCAGCAGGTCTACTTCTTCTCTGTAGTGAGCCTCATCGCCCTTAGTGATGAGGCCCACCTGTGTTGTGTCGTCCGCAAACTTCACCAGATGGTTGGAGCTGTGAGTGGTTGTACAGTCATGTGTTAGCAGTGTGAAGAGCAGGGGGCTGAGCACACACCCTTGCGGGGCCCCCGTGCTCAGGGTCAGAGTGCTTGAGGTGTTGTTCCCGACACGTACTGCTTGTGGTCTCTGCAACAGGAAGTCCAGCAGCCAGTTGCAGAGGGAGGTGCTAAATCCTAGCTTGTCCAGTTTGCTGATGAGTTGTTGTGGTATTATGGTATTGAATGCTGAACTGAAGTCTATGAACAGCATTCTCACATATGAGTCTTTATTGTCCAAGTGGGTGAGGGCTGGATGGAGGGCAGAGCAGATTGCATCCTCCGTGGATCGTTTGGCTCGGTATGCAAACTGGAAGGGGTCCAGGGTGGGGGGTAGGGTGGCTTTGATGTGTGACATGACTAGCCGTTCGAAGCACTTTATGATTATGGGCGTGAGTGCTACAGGACAGTAGTCATTGAAGCATGATGGTGATGATTTCTTTGCACGGGTATGATGGTGGCAGCTTTGAAAAGTGATGGGATGACTGCTTGCTCCAGAGAGGTGTTGAAAATGTCTGTAAAAACATCCTTCAGCTCTTCTGCACAGTCCTTCAACACTCGGCCTGGTATGTTGTCTGGGCCTGCTGCTTTGCGTGGGTTGCGTGAGCCGTAGCCTACTGGTTAGCACTCTGGACTTGTAACCAGAGGGTTGCCGGTTCGAGCCCAGACCAGTGGGCTGCGGCTGAAGTGCCCTTGAGCAAGGCACCTAACCTCTCACTGCTCCCCGAGCGCCGCCGTTGTAGCAGGCAGCTCACTGCGCCGGGATTAGTGTGTGCTTCACCTCACTGTGTGTTCACTGTGTGCTGTTTGTGTTTCACTAATTCACCGATTGGGTTAAATGCAGAGACCAAATTTCCCTCACGGGATCAAAAAAGTATATATACTTATACTAATGGTGGCTAGTGTCCTCTTCACGCTGGCAGAGGACAGGTACAGGGGTTGGTTGTGGGGGTGGGGTGGGGTTTTCTGTGGGTGAGTGTCATTTTGTGCTTCAAAACGGGCGAAAAAACTGTTCAGGTCATTTAGCCGAGAGGTGTTGTTCTCACAGCTCCGTGGCGCAGGCTTGTAGTCAGTGATGGCCTGTATGCCCTGCCACAGGCTCTGTGCATCTCCGCTGTCTTTGAAGTGTGTTGTTATTTTGTCTGTGTAATCCTTTTTTGCCTTCCTGATGCCCTGGGACAGGTTAGCCCTCGCTGTTCTTAGGCCAGCTACATCTCCAGCTCTGAAGGCTTTGTCTTTGGCCCTCAGCAGTCTGTGGACATCTCCTGTCAGCCATGGCTTCTGGTTGGCCCGAGTGGTGATGTGTTTTATTTCTGTTACATCATCGATGCATTTGGTGATGTAGGAGGTCACAGTGTCTGTGTATTCCTCAATGTCAATGTGGTTGTTGTGGGTGGCAGCTGCCGGCCACACTCTCACCTCCTTCAGAACTGGTTTGGTGACTTTTGTCTGTCTGTCTGTATCGGGGCAGCAGCAGGATGCTAATGTGGTCTGACTGTCCGATGTGGGGGAGGGGTTTGGCTTTGTAGGCTTCTTTCTGTGGGGTGTAAACAAGGTCCAGGGTGTTTTGTCCTCTTGTTGGGAAGTTTACATGTTGGTGAAATTTTGGTAGTACAGTTTTGAGATTGGCGTGATTGAAATCTCCAGCGATGATTGTGAAGGCATCCGGGTGTTCACTTTGTTGTTCACTGACGGCCCGATACAGCTCATTCAGTGCCATGCTCCTGTCACTGTTTTTGTTGCTGGGGGGGATGTACACCACGACCAGCAGAATCGCGGTGAATTCCCTGGGGAGGTAGAAGGGTCGGCACTTAAAGGAATTATCCGGAGTAAAATGCACTTTAGATCAATTTACGGATGATTGGGAGTACATACGTTGAGTTGACATCAAAATCATGTCATTCGGATGTGTTTTGAGAAAGTTTGATTTTACCGTTTTTAGTCAAAACTCATTAGCGTGGAAGTGAGAAGGGTATATTATTTCGCTGCTACAAAACGCTATTTTTATACCTCTTCTACAGTTCCAAACAACATTACACTTACGTGGTAGTGAGTAGAGGGTCCCTAAAGCCAAACCGAAGTATCCCGAGGTCTTTATGTGGTCGGATAGAGAGTCCAGAATGATTTCATCAAGCCAGTACCTTTCCGGAAATGTTGCCATCTTTGCTGCCCCCTTTAGGGGAAAGTCCGTAGGAGTCGATTGCCAAGTGTGGAGTAACACGCTTGGCAATCGAAATGCACCTTATGTTTATGAGCTAATTGTGGAAAATATAAACTACTTATGGGTATTATTGATTGATAATATTTTAGTCTACAAGCTAAGGAAATGGCATGTGGAATGTCGTGTGGAAAATCACTTTTTTTTTGTTTTTTTGTTTGATTTTGTGTGGGCAAAAAGTGTCTCAACTGTATTCAGTCTACCCTGTTTGAATTCAATGTAACAGTCTTTATGAACATTAGAATTGTGATTGTTATTATTCTCAAGTGATTCAGATATGGCTCGAACTCTTACAATTGCTATCAGAATGCTGTTGACATAAAAAACTCAACTCATTCTGTTAAGTAAACAGAATGAACATGGAAGGAAAACGGACGGAAGTATGGTTTCACGAATAAGGGGAATAGGCTTGAATCAATAGTATAATAATTGAAATAAATAATAGATTAATCCCTGTAGTTTACCTTACATCGTCAGGAGTGTTAAGTCAAGTCAGTTTATTTAGTATAGCGCATTTAACATGCACAGAGTGCAACCCAAAGCGCTCCACATACAAGACATTGACACAAAACAAAAGACAATAAGACAAAAGATGCCGGACGGAGCGGCGTAGTCGCCAGCGTTCACATGACACCAAGACATACAAGACAGACAACATTCTGTGTACTAATATTAGCTGAATATGAGCAGAGAGGAGTGTCATGATGTCCATCTCAATGATTTTGTCTGTTTTTTCTCTCTGCAGATCTACACAAAGTGCTACACAACAGGCAGTTCCCACATGTTCCTAAACCCATCAACTCAGCGCATTCAAGTCCAGCCAGCCTCCAAACACAGACAGAGGCTTCACCAGCTGAGATGGGCACTTGGCGAGAACCAACGTTACCATCAGAGGGGATGAGCTACAAGCCCTCATCACAGCAGGACACACACAAAGTGGAACTCAGCATCCAACTTGGCACAGTGAGCAAATCTGAAGGATGCGTGTCAGAGCAGCAAAGGATCGTGGGACACAAAACAACAACAGACCAAGTGCAATGCAAGGCTTCTGCATGTTACAAAACAGAGTTCAGGGACAAAGACAGATCCATGCCTGACACCTGGATACCTGGGCCAGGTGAGAAGGAAAGCCCCCGTCCCAATGTAACTCATACCATTGAAGTATCACGTAACTCCACAAAAGATGGTCCAAGCACAACTGATGAGAATAAAGACTCACGTGAACCTATTCTGTCCATCCCTCTTTATAAAACCCACACATTGAGGTTGGAGAACAATGATAAAAGTGAAGTCATCAAACACACTCCTGGTGGTGCAGAAACAGAAAATTCTTCTCATCACTTTTCTAATAGGAACAAAACAACTAATACATCTGGCCTTTCTCCTATATGGTTACAAACAGATTACAATGTCTCAGAAATACACTGTGATGATCTTTTAAACACACAGGAGTCAGTGTCCACTAGACAAGAGGCCCCTGTGGCTGCTCCCAGAAGTCCAAATCAAAATGATATTAACAAATTATTCACAGAGAAGAGTATCTTTAGAGCTTCAAATAAGCAAGTAACGTCCACAGCCTCTCAGTCATCCAAGACTGTAGAAACAAGTTTGGACTACCCAAAAAGGGCAAACGGTTTTGCCACAGACATCTCACTTGGCATGGATCTGGTTGGATCGGCACGGGCACCCTCGGCTAGCCATAGTCAGAAAATCATGGCCTGGAGGACCCACCTCTCACGCAGACACTCCTCCTCAGCGCAGGAACATTCTCCCTTACCGAGGAACCAGGGTACTGGTACAAACCACCAGCATGCTGTGCCCAGACTCAACTCCTACCCAGCTGCCGTTGGCTCCTTGCGCCCTCCCATGGCCAGCTACTACTCCTCTGAAACTCCTCTGGTGAAAGCCAAGTCATGTGAGAGACTGCTTCAGAAGGCAGCGAGTGTAGATTCTCCTATTTGCCTTTCTCAGCCTGTTTCTAACATGAGATCTATGTCCTCCTCAGAGAGAATTAATATCTTAGCGAAGCACCATGCCCAAGGACTTAAACCAGGAAGAGACTGTTGTGAGTTAAACGTACCTCAGCTACCTCATAACCAAACAAGAGGGAGAAGTTATTCTACTCATGAAATTAATTCATTACAGTATTCACAAATCCCCTTGTGTCACAGTGGCGCAGATAACTCCCAGCTTCTGCGTGAACACAGATCATTAACTATAAGCAACTTAACATTACCAAAGTATGGATTATCCAAAGATAGATATCCTCACCAATCGAAGTTCAGCGTTTTCTCATCTGGCCGCTTAGGACAATCACAACCTGCTCCAGACAAAGGAAATATCGGAGGATACAACCAACAATACTCAAAATTCAGATCCCAAGGTAACTTAAGTAGAGAATCATTATATAAAGGTCATTCATTAGATATGGTCAGTTTCAAGGCAGACCCAGTTCCAAACAAAAAGAAGAGGAATTATCCATCTGACATGTGTCAGGCTGGCCAGTTTAATCACCAGGACCATAATGGAAGGTCAGAGATAGATCGCACAGACATCCCATATAATAAACACTGGCTTAGTCCCTCATACTGCAAGGGAAAAGGGAGCAAAAGGTGGTCATCAGTCTCAGAGCTGAGAAACCCTGAAGGCCACTACAGGACACAGAAGCATCAGACTTTGTTTAGTCAGCAACAGACCTTCCCAAAGCCAAGTAAGCTTTTGTTAGATTCTACAGGTAGCCAGATGAGCTTAGACTGGAGTTCCGAGAGCACAGACGATGACATCTTCTCCACTTCACCTGGGCAGTGCAGACAGGCGAGTCCCCCGAACTACTTCACTGCATATGACAAGGGACTAAAACCACATCACAAATCTTCATGTAATGTTTATCAATCCACTGGTGGCCGAGCAAATGTGTACTCTTCTAGGAGCTTTGATTTGTCACATGGTCGATCTGTCTCTGTGTCCAATGTCTCCTCGAATAGAACTGCAGGTCTTCGACGGATATCCACGGGAAGCAGGACCACTACTCTTTCAGATCTCAGGGACTGTGAGGACTTTGATGATGCTATCTCACCCAAACCCAGAACTCTCTCCTGCACTTTGGATCAGACTGTGTCCAGTGGACCAGTTCAGAGACTTTCAACCACTGGTTACCTTTGGCGTGGTGGTAGCCTTGCTTCGTCCAGCGGTTCCTTACTTTCACCTAGTCAAGTGTGTCTTGACAGCCTGTTTCCCTCGGGCAACTACTACCTTACTTATATAGAGTCAGAGGACAGTGATTCAGACACACTCTCTGAGGGTGAATATTGGCTGTATGGCTCAGGTGAGGACTTAGAGTCTTCACTGTAGTGATCAAGAACATTTTGATTGTTTAGCCTGTATGGCATAAATGCATTAGCCTAATCATTTTCAACTGTTATTCAACCTCATAAATGTTTCTTTTGTGCAATGTTAGTGAACAACAATTATACAGATTAGGCCAAAGGCCTTCATGCTTTCTGCAATGACAATCTTATGACAGTAGATGTCCCTAAAGAGCATAACACAAATACTGAACATTCATGAGATTATTTTTTAACTTAGTCTTAATTCCCTTCATTCAGTTTTCCCCTTGATGTTGTCATTATGGATATTTGATTAATGGTGGTTTCTGTGAAATATTATTTGGTAAGACTAGGACTACTTTATTAAAACCCTTTTCCCCTTCAGACATTTTATGGTTCTTGAGTAAAAATTCATTTGTGAATGCAATGAATAAGAAATATGTCAATAGACACCGGAATGCTGTTAAAGAAATACAAACATTTCACAGCAGTAAATAGATAATGACTAATACCAGATGTGTTGTTGCCTATGTGTGCACTGTGCAGACTGTGTGTGTGTGTGTGTGTGTGTTTGTGACTGCCACGGTAAGGCTACGTAAATAATTCCTATACACTTCTTTCGATAGTCTGGACTCTGGAGGATGGATGAAGGTGAACTAGTTTCCACCCGGAACACTTTTTATGAGACTACATCGGAATGAATTGTTTGGTGCAAACGAAAGGTGTGCGGAAAGTAAAGGCATTTGCCTTTCGTTCACAATACATAACATAGAAGAGAAATACTCTGATAGTCACCATAGCCACGCTTAGAAATAGTTACAAAGTGTTGTCTGTAGACTCGATAAGTGCCGCGTTTCGTATTCGTGGAGCATCCAATCAAACGCGGCCAAATGTTACAAAATTGTAGTCCCTTCCCTCTCTCTCCCCAAGTGGCTCGCCTGCGGAAAGATGTGTTCGTGCAAGTAGCCTCCGTCTGACCATACAAGCCTGTATCTAACTAAAACTAGAGACCGAGCGAACACGCGATGCTTAAAATGATTCATATTTGGTTTCAGTTGAGGAGTTCAACGGTTGTTTGCATCGCGACCATTTTCGGCCTGTCAAACTTCGCATTTTGCCAGAAGACTGAAGTTAGTCCTGAGAAAAGTATTGTGTGGGGTCCTGGGCTGGATCCAAGAGTTGTAGTTCCAGTGCGATACTTCTACATTCAGGCAGTAGACTCGACCGGACAAAACTTCACCACGTCTCCAGGTAGGCTATAGCCTATAGCCTATAGGCGTTCCACTGTGTGCGCATCCCTCCTGTAGCCTACATAGGTACATGCCCCTGTAGCCTAACCAACTGCTGGGCAGAATTCCTGAATTGCATAAAACAAGCGCAGGTCACAGGTTTAGTGTGGCATGCTGAAGTGAATGCTTTGCTTGTATTTGGAGAGCTAACTTTAATATTAGCTTAACTTGTATGATCTTTTTTGTGTTTGCCAAGAAGTGAATTAAATTCATGGTGAAGCATGAGCACAACACCAAACCTTGGTTTTAAAGTTGTAATCTTTGCAACACGAGATGTATGGTCTCGTGAATAAATTCAGACCTTATCATGAGTTTGAAGCATTTAAAACTCCAATATTTTTTTGGCTACTAATGTCAAACTCTTTCTCCTCCATACAGACCTAATTGGTAAAAGAAAAAAACTGCACTGTTTGTAGAAAGACAACAGTTATTCATGCGCCTTCATTCATGCACTGCACTGTTTTATATTTGTGATGTAGATGTTTAAAGAGTGTACTGTTTCTGCACTGCTCTAAGTCGCTATGGATAAAAGTGTGCTAAATGAATATATGTAATGTTTTTATTTCAGGTAAAGATGCGTTTAAGGTGCAGATTACATCTGCGTCAGGGAAGGAGCATATCCGTATCCACGTTCCTCTTCCCCTGGATAGAGAAGATGGGTCCTTCCTGGTGAGGTACCGGCTATACACCACCCCCAGCTCAGATCTCTCAGTGCAGGTCCTGCACAAGAATAAACCAGTGGCCAAATCACCTTACATCCTCACAGGTACAGTACACACAGATAGGTCCACACACTGTATCATGTGAAGACCTCAACAAATGTAATGAGTTTGGAAGTATTGACTTTAGAGTTACAGTTGTTCTCCAGAGCACTTGAAGTGTTTCACATTTGTAGAGAGGCAGGAAGGAGACAACTGACAAGGTCAGAAGAAGTTTAAATTAAACACACCTGTATAATATCTTCAAACAACCCGGCATTATGAAATATGTTTACAAGTACAAATGCAGATGCAAAAACAGTTAAGTCTATCTTGTGCAAAATGCTTGTTGTTTTATGGTCAATTCCAGCTAATCTTTTATCAAACTGCCATTTGGTTGTTTTTAAGTAAAATAAATCAAATCAACACAACAACAGTTTTTCTGATATCAAGTTAAAAAATAAATTAATATATTTCTGTAAATTGATCAAAAATGGACTATATTTCTAGCCTAGAAATCTAGATGCACCCTAGCGGCAGCAAATGTAATTTGCAGCCAGGGTAGTCTAGCAACTCTCCGTTGGAAAAACCAAACTCTAGTCAGGCCAATCACATTGTGTGTATAGAGTCGGTGGGCAGGCTTAAAATAATGACTACAGAGTTGCGACGGTTCCGTGTGAATTCCCTACTACTTGAAAACAAAGAAGATGGATGCTGCTGCTGGCGAACAGTGGCCTTTGAATTGGCTTTGGCCGCAACTCGAGTTAAGCTTTTTTTAAGTTGGCAAAAGTTTTATCTACCAACTAGCTCCACTGATGGGAAAACGCATGGGACTCATGGTTGTAGTGCAGGGGTGCCATCACTGTAAAAGTACCGGTATTATTGCCAAATTTCTTCCCATGCCCAATATGTTGTATTATATCGGAGAAAATTAATTCGGAATAGGTCATGCAGGAAGCCTACCTATTTTCTTTGTGATTGCCTTGATTACATTATAAGACTACACTAGTAAGGTACACTACTCAGTCATATGGTAAATCATTGCTGTTTAGTTAGCATTACAAATGCAGAGTAGACTGGGCCTCAAAGGCGACTTTTTATTTGTCAGCGCAATACTAGGCTATGCACTATGCTATAAGTTGTTCATCCACCCCTCAGTATTTTGTGATGTCGACCAAGCATACAATAGCTTTTCATCTCTTAGCACTGTCACAATACTTTTTTCATGGTGATGTTTAGAAGGATAGCCTATCCCCTGAAATAGGAAGGCTGGACAAACGTGAAATGAAGAGGAGGGAGAAAATGCCACCGCAGTTGACAAGGTGTTGGTTAATTATATGATAATTATATATATAGTAAGGTAGACAGGTGATGTGTCCTATGAAAATCCTAGGCCTACCGTGGCTAATTTCAGGCATAGTGAACTATAAACGACAGAAATGTAAATCCAATGTCACGCATCATATTTTGTTTTATTAACGCATTTAGGGCTATCGCAGTTGTAATCAGTTGTAGGCCTAGGCCTAATGTATGCAGACTCATTTTCTGCTAGTGAAAGCGCAAAATATTCAGTGTCTGGCAAAACAAACTGCTTATAGCCTACAAAACAAACTGTTTATATCCTTGTGTATTTTAAAGGTGCAGTTGGCAAGTCTGACAGATTGAGGGGACTTAGCCAAAATGTTGAATGTTTACAACTCTCATGCCCCTCCCCCACTACCACCAAGCACCCTCTCATCGAGTTTGTGCTCGTCAGTGCGCACCAGACTGTGATTGACAGTCAGATCTCACACAGCCCTGCTCTGATTGGACCAGAAGAACCGGGAGCTGTGGATTTTTGCAAAACAAATAACAGGCTCTAGGTGGAGGTGGAAGTGCTTCTTTTTTTTCTAAAACCAGCTGATTTACGTTGTTCTGTTGGAGCATAGTGTCGGTTTCAGTGAATATGGTCAAACTATGGTCAACTGCAGCTCTAAGTGGGTACAATATTGTTGCTTTTTAAGTGAGTATACGCCGTAGTCCTGCGTATCACGACTACACCACTGGGGGAAAACACTGTTCACCAAGTCATGATGATGAGCTATTGCGCAACGTAGCAGCAGTTTATGATGTTTTCTAAACAAAGTTTAGCCCTTAGGGATGATTGACAGCAATTAACTCATCCGCCGCCAGGGTATTTAAGCCGGCCTCCTTATCCATACGTCACACGCTGTGGCGCTCGCAAAATTATCCCTCCTCCTCCATTTCACTGATAGCCCAGTTACGCATCCTCCTTACACTGGGGGGTGCAAGCGGCCATCGCTCTATCGCGATCTCCGCTTTAGGCATTCCATGACCATGGCCAACTACCATGCCAAACACGCGCTTCGCTTATACACTCAAGTGGTTCTGAGGCACATCTGATGAAACCATGCAGTAGTAACAAAGCTGTGCAATTGCAGCATGTCAAAATAGTCGACACATTTTGTTTGTAGATTTCCTGTTAAAGGCTTATTCTAATGATGTCACTCGTCATCTTAGACTCTGTAGCTCTAAATATAACCAGACAGAAAGTCTGCATAGCAAACCTCTGGCACACTCATTTCACATGCGGCTAATACACAGAAAATTACTGTATGTCTTTGGAGGATATATCTAGAGAGCCTTCCGTCATAAACCACATTAGACATCTTTGTAAGAGTATGGGTAAGGGACATAGAAAAATACACAGAAAGTCATATTACTTATGGTTTTTTTTCCACCTTTAAACTTTTTGTTGGGGGAGGGGAGGTCAGTTCACTTTCAACTTCCTCTACATTGCTGTGCAAGACTGATATGTCTATGCTCCCTGTCAGGCTTGTGACCTTTTTGCATGTGAGTTGCACATCCTGATTGTACTACAGATATAGAACCTGCTAAGAGTATAATAAGAGTTACCTAAAATTTTAGCCCATCTTTTCATTTATGAGGACAACTAACTAACTGGTAATCAGGAAGAGTACCGATTTTCAGCATTCACCATATATATAGAATTTGCCTTTTTTTAATTGTTTTTTTTTTTTTTTAAAGAGAGACAGGAAGTGAATGCAGGACAGACGGAAGATCTGTGCTAAAGTGTGAAAATGACACAAAGCTGACCAAGTATGTGAGACAGGAGACCCACAGCAGAGTCACAGAATAATCACTACTCTTATAGCAGGGTTCCCACAGGTAATGGGATTTCTGAAATATATCATGTAATTCTAGTCTATTCCAGACATAGAAAGTCAGGGAATTTGATCATATTTGGGCCAAAGTCATGGAATATCAGGGAATTATGTTGTAGCAGTTTAAAATGTACTTGCCAAAATATATTAATACAAATATATTTCCATACAGAATTGGTGTATATCTGGTTATCAACTTTTCCATACAGAATTGGTGTATATCTGGTTATCAACTACTGTTTGCTTGAGTGGTTGTGGGTAGCCCAACTTTGTTTATTCAATGCCTATTTATTAATCTTCCGCTCAAAAAGTCAAAGATCCTTGAACGCTACGTGGCTGCTCTGAAATCTCTGGTCAGTATATTGTACCATTCATTATACATCATGGAAATTCAGGATTTTTGTCAGGGAAAAGTCATGGAATTGTACATTTGACTTAGAGTGGGGAACCCTGTGATGGTGTCTTCTGGTGACACTGAGGTTCTCAGGCCAATCTCCTGGACCATACATACAAAGGGGGGGCAGCCGTGGCTTACTGGTTAGGGCTTCGGACTTGTAACCGGAGGGTTGCTGGTTCGAACCCTGACCAGTAGGAACGGCTGAAGTGCCCTTGAGCAAGGCACCTAACTGCGTCGGGACTAGCAACTCACTGCGACGTGTGTTCACTGTGTGCTGAGTGTGTTTCACTAATTCACGGATTGGGATAAATGCGGAGACCAAATTTCCCTCACGGGATCAAAAGAGTGTATATACTTATACTTAGGTTGCAAGCTGTTTCCAAAAAAAGTATTTGTTAGATGAGAAAATGTGAAAGGTGTGCTTCCCCACTGCTAGGCCCAGTGTATCACGAGTACTGTGCCTGCCCTGAGGAGGACGCTGGGGACTGGCAGGCGGCGTTGGACTGCCCAGCCGGTGACCCTCAGGTTGAAGCCGACTTTGAGACGTTCCCTTTCATCGACCTGGCGCGGCTGAGCCAGGAAGTGCCTCAGCGCTTCGCCCAGAGGGGCGGCCTGATCCACTACACCATCCTCAACAACCAGCTGCACCGCCGCACGCAGGGCAAGTACACCGACTTCAAGATGTTCTCCGACGAAATGCTGCTGTCAGTCATGAGAAAGGTAAGTGGCCATGGCGTGTGTCAGACTTAACCTAATTAGCCCATAACAGTGCTTGTGCAGTTCTGGGAAAGTATGTACGGTAATTATGAATTACTGTTTTCCAGAGCTTAAGTTAAGTTGTGGTTAAGTATGGACATTTGGGTGAAAGAGTCATCATGAGTGGTTGACTGATCTCGTAGTCGGGTTTGTGATAGGTGCGTCTGCCAGATGTGGAGTTTTACATGAACGTTGGCGATTGGCCAATGGAGAAGAGGAACATGGGCGAGTCGCCGGGACCCGTGCCCGTCATCTCATGGTGCGGCTCCACGGACACACGTGACATCATCCTGCCCACCTATGACATCACACATTCCTCACTGGAGACCATGAGGGGTGTGACCAATGACCTGCTCTCTATCCAAGGACACACAGGTTGGCGATGCCATAGCAATCCCATCTATATCCCTGAGGAGGGGTTAGAGTTGTATTTCAGCAAATGAAAATAAACATCCAAAGACCTTTATGTAACTTCCGTAACCGCAAGAGATGGTCAGTCCAAATTGTAAGAGGGAATTTGGCCGCATGAAAATAGTAGTGTTGACCGAAGATTAGAACCATAGTTGATGGTGCCCTTATCAAGTTGTAGGAAATTTAAAAAAAGAAAATCTTACTGTGAGACTCTTTTTCCATAGTTACCATTGAGAGTGTCAGCAGATTCTCCCCAGACATGTATTTTCATCACAAAAAGCCATATTCATGTTATCATAAGGAGTCCTGTTATGGTAACTCTTTTATTACATGGAGCAGTAAATTGTGTAGACAGTTATGAGCCTTTGTTTCACAGGCCCGGTGTGGTCCAATAAGACAGAGAAGGCTTTCTTTAGAGGCCGAGACAGTCGGGAAGAGCGCCTCCACCTGGTCACCCTGTCCAAAGACAACCCTCAGCTGCTGGACGCCGGGATCACAGCGTACTTCTTCTTCCGGCAGCAGGAGAAGGAGCTCGGCAAAGCACCACTGATTGGCTTCTTTGACTTCTTCAATGTGAGAAAGGCTCTGGTATCCTCTGAATCATCTTTCCCTCCCACAAATGAGCAGTTTGGTAGACACAGCATCACATCTTTAAAAAGATACAGCATGTCAATTGACATATATCCACAATTGCCAAATGCAGTGATATTATTTTCTTCTGTCTGTCAGTATAAGTACCAGGTGAATGTGGATGGCACAGTGGCTGCATACCGGTTCCCTTACCTGATGCTGGGCAACAGTCTGGTCCTGAAACAGAAGTCTCCATACTATGAGCACTTCTACACACACATGAAGCCTGGAAAACATTACATCCCTGTGGACAGAAACCTTGCAGACCTCATACAAAAGATCAAGTGGGCTAAGGTAGGAGTGTCTGGGCATTTGTGTCTTATACATAACATCAAAGGCTAAGATATGCTGGTGTGTATGTGTGTGTGTTAGGCTTGGTGTGTGTGTGTTTGTTGTGTCAATCTCATCTCTTTCTCAGGACCATGATGCCGAAGCAGAGAGTATAGCTAAAGAAGGCCAGCGATTGGCCAGGGAGCTGCTTCAGCCCCACAGACTGTATTGCTACTACTACCTGGTCTTACAGGTGACCATTTCTATCCTTTCACCTTGTATGCAGAGGTCATTGTATCACAATATCATGTCAATTAAATTCAATGACCAAGATGATACTATTGTGTCATCCTATAAAACAGCATTATATCAGTGAAGGGAATAAAGTTTCTTCATTTTTAAATAAGATTATCAATGGTAGTGATGAAGCTATGTATCTTTTCTTTGCTTTCTCAGACCTATGCGTCACGGCAAGTGGGTCAACCGACAATACATCCTGACATGGAGCTGGTGCCACAGCCATCCGACCACGCAAGCCTCTGCTCCTGCCAACGTGGGCCTCAGGCCAGTGGGGCCAGCCCCAGGAAAGATGAGTTATGATGGACAACACACGCACATTATGATGAATAAAACAGAAGACGTGTTATGAACTTCATGACAAACAAGCCGAGTTCCGATGGAAAAGACAGCTGGAGCGAAACATTTCTATGAACAGTATTTCAGGAGAGGTTCTAAAACAAAAGGGGAGAATACTTCTGATGAACAAAGGGGGGGGGGGGGGGGGGTAGCGGAGGGGCAAGCTATAACAGATGCATCTCCATTGGGGTATATGTCTTTAGTTAGTCCAATTACGGTGCTGAAACCTGGCAAAAAGACTCTTGGGAAACGCTACCTTGGGCTTTAGTCAGTGTAGTTTAGGACACAACCCCCAGGAGAGATCTGCTTCAGATATGCTGGGCTCAACAAGAGAGGAGAGCTTTTAGGAACCTTACATAATGACGGCAAGGAAAGGTTTATAGGTACGTAATTACTGAATGACTGAATTACTGAATGTTTTTTTTTTAACTTACTGAACTGTGCCGACTCTTGTTGGTATTATCATCGTTATTATGGAAGGAGGGGACAACAGTTGGAACAATTGGATCACTAATTGTCGTCACTTCGTGCCAAAAATATATAAAAAAAGACATCAAATGACCCAATATTTATGTAATACATTTCTTGTCAGATCATGTATGTATGACTGCAGTGTTCAAGCCCTTAACTATTTCACCTGGGTTTAATGGTGTTACATCCACCAGCTGTGTGTATGGCCTTGTCAATTTAAAAGCACAGTTAGGACTGTATTACTCAACAGTGACCTTAATGTGTACACAAGTTGTCTGTATGGTGGTAAATCATATTATAGTGCCTAAATGTTATAGTGCCAAAATGTTTTTCACTGAAAAGAGCTGTTTACATTTATTTAAAAATAAGCTGAAAATGTCCTATTATTATCCTGGAAATTGGGGAGATGTTAAGGTGACAGTCATCACCAGAACCGTGTTTTAGTTACATCTGTGAATTACGACATACCACAATGACCTCACCTCAATCATTTAAAGTATATAATGAACTGTACGCTGCACTGTGGAATTTCTCTGCTACATTGCCAAGGGCTAAGTACATTTGTTGAATACACATGTGGTTTAGAGTAACCATATTGACTTAGCAGATATTTTTCTCTGTGATACGAAACTATTTTCAATGAACAGCATGAAGAGGTGTTTGGATGAGAGTAGAGAATTAATGTGACTAGTGGAGTGAAAATGTAAAACAGGGAGTCCCACTGATGTATTACTTTGTTGTGCCCCTGAAGATGCACTAAAATTTCACATTATTATTGTCAGCACTGTAGTCTTTTTACATGTGCTATACTGAAAATAAACCATTTCAACACTTTCCCAGCCTCATATTAAAGCATCATAAAAAATTATGAAATATGCAATTAATGGGCCAATAAATAGCTGTAACACTACAGACCTGTTTCACGTTAGATTCTTTCCAACGCATTAGCCATCTGTTCCTGTAATCAATCTAGACTTAATTCTGATTGGACTGAGAGCTTGTCATTTCCATTTCTTGTGCAAAAGGAAGGAGGTGGGTGGGACAGCATTGTCAGAAGATTAGTGCATTGGGTCAGATATGCACTAGCGTTCAAGGGTGGGGTGACTTACAAAATGTCTTTCCTATGAAAACACACCACAGAATGTTCTGGAAAGGGAAACATAGCAAAATGAATAGGATACGTAGTTAAACAAGGATAGAATGAATGATTTTTATCATTTTTGATTTTTGAAATCATTGTCCTGAAAACATTGCTTTTCTCAGAGAATCTTTATTTTCTATTGAAAACAAGCAAACTTCTAAATGACCCCAAATTTCTGAATGTGTAGCAGGTAATGTCTATTTTACTGTGACCAGTGGTCTGTAGTACTTTGTATATTATAAATTCTACACGTGTAGCTTTACGTGATAAATTGCCTTTGGCTGTGTGTAATGTTTTACTCCTACTAAACATACTCACTATGTTAGTGTGCTCTCGGGAGAATCCCTCACACCATCTACAATTAGCTGTTTATATTTGGCCTTTGGGACAGTACCACAGATTTGAGTACAGTCATTTCACACTGGTGTGAAGCAGATGGGACCACTGGCGTTCGGGTGAGCATTCACTTTAATTGGTAGCCCTGTGTCACAATTCCAGAGATATCACAATGACAATAAAAGCTGGCTGCACCCAGCAACACAATCAGTTAGTTTGATAAGAGTACTGAGTGGATTCTGCCCCTTATACGTGAAGGTAGTCAGTCAGGCTGCTACAGCACAACATGTAATGCTTAAATACAAGATCATAAACATGCATCTGATGGCTCACACATACACACACACACACACACACACACACACACCTTACCTCACCCATACACACACACAAACACATGTTTTTCATTTAAATTATTAAGGATATATACACAATAATACCTACCAAAGGGTATGTGTTAATGTGGGGTTAAGGACCCATTTGCCTTTGTAGGTTTGTTACTGGAATACTGTACACTTGGGAGTGAGATCGCTGATTTCGACAGGTTAGCATCAGATGAGAACATCCCCACACTCTTAGCTGCCTGGCATTGTGTGTTATGCTCCACGAATCTCATTTATTCTTCAGGGCTCCACACAAAAATGATCACGCCACCCCCACGGTCTCCACATCTTCAGGAAAGAAAAAAAAATAGGAGAGAGAAGAGAAAGAGCCTCCTAACAAGTACCATGTGTGTCTCTTAGCCGTCCACACACCAAGTGTTAACACACCACAAATCACCAGGGGTGTACACCAGTGTTCATCAGATCTCTTAACTGGACTTTTCTCCACAATCCTTACATTGCTTATGGTCTTTTCACTAAGCCTATGTGAAGTTCAAAATGCATGAAAAATAAAAATCTGTCATACCCTTGGTTCAAACAATGTTGTTTAGCTCAGTACCATAACAATGAGTCTGTCTCATTATCATACAGTTTAAGTCAGAACTAGGCAAATAGGAAATAGCAAATTGATGGGAATTTGAGGTTTACATGCAGATTTCCTTAGAGACTTGAAAACAAAAGTACAATAACTTAATTTCACTGTAATTTCTATCTCTAATATGTCCACATTCTCACACTTCCACCTATTTTTTGAAATCCCATCACCAGATAGAGGTTTAGTTTTGAGAATAAAAATAAAAAATAAAAAGGTGAAACCCAAAGTAGTTAGAAATGAACTGAACCATATTCTGAGGGCCCCTAATTTCACTGATGGGCAATGACCAAATTTAATGACTTGTCAAAACCCCTTTTTTCTAATTGAATCCATCTTCCATTTCACATGTTTCTCGTTGATCTGTTCAGCAGTTAGCATCAGCTTTTGTTCCACCAGAAACAACAACAACAACAACAACAACAACAAAAAGTCCAATACAAAAGTCCCCACAAAAGACAGAAAATGAATCCCATCCCCAGTTAGCATTAGCCTCCGGCGTGGATATGGCCCTCGCCTGGCCAGCCTCTGGCCCAGATCCACCCCAGTGCCAGATGCCAGATGCGGATTTTGTGTTTTTAGCTTACTGAGCTCCACTACGACCTACAGCATCATATGACAAGTCACCCCACCTCACAACATACATCTGATCCGCCGTTCCTTCACAGTCCCATTCAAGGTGTTGGATCGCTGGCGGTTCACGAGCGGGCATCTCTCCTCCACACACGCTCGTTGCCAGCCAGCCACACACACCACACACACACCCTTGCATCCTCCCATTTACATCACACGCTGTCCATTAATGACGACATCATCAAACTCCTCCTGCAAAGACATGAGAGATGGCCAGATCAATTTTAGATGGGCTTTGAGATGGCACATAGACAATCTGTTAGCAGTCATTTTACACTAACTAATCACTTTTAAAAACACTGACTAAAACTGCTCTAGACAGACACAGTATGAGAGCTGACTTGAGCTCTGCATACTCACCTCTTCACTCTCCTGTTCTTCTTCCTCATCGTCGTCCTCCTCTTCCTCCTGCATGGGAGTATCCACTGCCCCGCCAGCGCGCAGCAGTGCCTGCACTTCTCGGTTGGGCCTGTGGAGGGCGCAGTAGAGCGCAGTGTGGCCTGCATAGGAGCGCTGGTCCACTGCTGCTCCTGCGCTCAGCAACAGCGCCACTAGCTGGGCACTCTGAGCCTCTACAGCCCAGTGCAGGGGAGAGCGACCTGAACCCAGGTCCTACAGACAGGACGCCGCACGTGGGAGAGAGACAGAGATGCAGAAACAGACAGAGTGAAATAAAGAGAGAGAAGAAAAAGACAAAACATGTGTGAAATATGGTAAGAGAGCGTAGAAGACAGTATGCCGATAGGATGACAGGAGAGAGAAAGCAGTGACAGAAGGAAATAATAACATGGTGGCATCAGGAGGGAGGATTCTCATACAGTATGATAGGAGCAGATGATGTGTCTGTGTGTATTTGTGTTAGTGTGCGTGAGTGAAGAGTCATCTCTTCTCTCACCCTCTGGTTCACATCCGCTCCTGCACTGAGTAACATGTTGATGATGTCACTTCTGCCTTTCTGCACGGCCACATGAAGAGCACTTACTCCTGGGAAAGGAAACAATGAGGCAAGACACAGAGTCAGAGTCAAACAGAGATGGAGACCTACTAGAACTAGATCTGCATATGTTCTCATGTCCTGCCCTGCATGCAATGATTGGTAGAGAAATGGTAAAGTAGAAATGTGAAGATTTTGAGAGACAAAGAGAGCCAAAGGGGGAAGGATGAGGAGAAGATGTGAACATTTCATAATGTGCAGCTACAAATTGCGTGCGGTACTCTTAGACATCCTTGACCATGTCAGCCGTGAGAGTGCTGTGAGGTGCACTCACTGTCCCCTCAGCAACGGACTCCCCTGATTTTGTTTACAGGAGCTGTGGGGTTGATGCCAGTGTTTCAGTGCCAAACAGAGAGGGTCTGTGTATCTGATGCAGTACATGAAAACATGGTGCATTTTTAATGAGGCGCTCTGTGCTACCTACACTCAGCAAAACTGACAGTCAGCTTGTGCTCCACACGTAGGTAGGAGACAGCGACACTTGTTAGTGTGTCTATGTCTTAAGGTGTGTGCTAGAAAGAGTGTTCTGGTGTGTGTGTGTGAGAAAGAAACAGTGTGTTAGTGTGTGTGTGTGTGTGTGTGTGTGTTTATGAGTTGGAGAGGGTTCCATTTTGGGGTCTATGTTAAAGCACAGTCTCAGCTGTGTGGAGTTAGTGGTGATGGGGCAAAGTCTAGTAACAATAGTAGGTATCAGGGCTTTTCCAGGAGCACTTGTGCACCCAAGTTAAAAAATTTAGGAGCACAGACAAAAATTTGGGCGCACAGTCAGTTCTGTACTTAACTTAAACATAATCGAACATTACACTGCCGCTAACACTTAAACATGCCAGTGCACCAATTGCGAATATTAAGAATGACTGACAACATTTAGGCTACAGGAAATAGGATTTTAAAGATCAGTGCCTACTTTATTTTCAGTCTGTTCTATTTTCCTACATTTTGTTAATGTAAAATAGTATAATACATTGCCATATTTGCATTTAGCCTGAATATCAAGTATCCTGCCAAATGTAGGCTAATTTATTTATTTGTGAATCCATCTGTAGCTAATCCAAATATGCCCATGGTGACCTATCTGACTGCATACTGCCTAATACTACTACTAAAACAGTCCATTTTCTCTTCCACAAAACCCAACATAGGCCAATCAAGGATATATATATTTTTTTATACTTTTACTTTTTATTTGAAATATCTGCATTGATGGGGGCAGTAGGCAAACGTTAGGCCTACTTTCGTTTTGCACTTCAGCTTGTATTCGGTGTAAACAAACAAGCATGCGTGGAAGCCTGGAGTTGTCAGTAGCGTTCTACCTTTGAATAAAATGGGAGTATTACGGGAAGCTACTTTTGTGCCTGTTTGCTACAGCTATATTTTGCATATTGCAGCCAATACGTCAACTGGGCTAAAAGGCATGTTAGGTTACCTTTCCTTCTTTCACTGCATTCTTAGAATCTCATCCTGTTCCTCCGATATCCGATGAATTCGGTGGATAGAAGAACTAATTTCTTCAATCTTTGCATCTTGGCTGGCTAGTCTAACTTTCCACTTTTTCTGCGTGCTCTTGGATTTGATAGAAGCGACTACTAGCGAGTCACAACGCGAAACTGCTAACGTTGATGGGAGGTGTAGTTTTTATGCTGCATTCGCAACGTGATTCTTTTGCACCAGTAATGTTTCTTGATGTTGCGGTGTATTTTGTAGACAAACATTGACATGGTTCGAAGTCATTCGCACCAGTGCGCCTAAATATTTTTTTGCACTCGCACGCCATCATTTTTACTCGCATGTGCGAGTGAAATGGGCGCACTGTAGAGCCCTGGGTATACCTGAATAGTTGCTAACTGTGTTCTGTGAGTTACTAAGTCTGTGTACCATAATGTGAATGATTTACTATGGAGGGTGCCTTCCTTGGAAGTTTTTCTGGAACATTGGAATCCAAGTAGCGCTATGACCAGCATGTGAGTATTTGGTCAAGTGTTCTCTGAGCAGCTGGTGGTGGTAAGGTATTCTCTGAGCAGGTACCATACTATACCTGTGTGACTGGTAATGAGTTTGTGTACCTGCACAGGTGTTTTACCTGAGTAGTTGGTGACGGAGAGGTGTTCGTAGGAGAGGCGCGGGCAGGACGTGAGCTCCTTCACACACTCCATGCGGAGCTCCCTCACCGCCAGATGCAGCGGTGTGTTTCCCCCCCGCTCCTGCAGCTCGGCACTCGCACCCCCCCACAGGAGACCGCGCACACACTCCGGCTGGTCCACTATCACCGCCAGGTGTAATGCCGTCTGAGAGAGGAAAGAGAGGGGGGAATGAATAAAACAAAGAATAGAACACAGAGATATGGCAAAAATGAAAACGAGGGAGAAAACAAAGAGATACTGTGTGATAAAGGAGTCCTGATAATAAGTTAACTAAAATAAATAAGAAAAAAAAGCATGCCATTTGTGGTTTTCAAGTCAATTTAACTCAAGTCTTCCTTCTCCACAGGCTATGGTATTTCATAGGAGTTCATAAGATTTCATAAGTATGCTTCCACCCCTACCAACTCCGAATAGGCATGCCACTGATCATCTGGGTCAACAATGTTGCAATGTAGCTTGTCCAAACATAGCCGCACTCTAGGTTTGAACGGGAGGTGCTTCCATTCTAGCGTAGTGGGGGAACTAGTCATGATGCCTGATGGCACGTGAAGATTCCTGTGAGCTCACTGCTTCCCTTTTTTTGACTCATGATGCAAGAGGCCATGTTATTGTCAGACACTTCTGCCGAAACACCTCACAGCAGTAGGCTGTACTATATTTCTCCCATGTATTGCACCTATCGTAGTATGTTTTTGCAGTCCTTACTGCAGCTGTCTTTATGTGAGAAGTGGACTTCAGATATGTTATATTGCTGGACCCACCTCAAGCATTCTAAATGGGTATTTCAAGAGCATTGGTGGGAAACTAGCAATTAAACTACTGAAAGAGGCATGCATAAAAAACACCAATACAAACAACAACAACAACAACAACAACAACAACAGCACAACTGACAATGATAAAAGACAAAAAGTGGCAAATTGTTGCACACCATCCATCTCTGAGGATAATGCCAGCCACATACATCATTTAAAAATATAATGTGACTGGATATATGGATATTATATTTTGTATTATCAGCATCAACCTTTATGATCATCTGAATTAGCACTGTCTATGTTCTTGAAAATACTTTTTATGTGCTATTCAGTGCAGGGGTAAAGTAGGCCTACAGGCAAACAGACTCCTACAGTCCTCCTACTCCAGACTCCTACTGTTTGTCATCTTACCTGGCCCAGGTGATTCTGAATGTCCAGGTAGGGAGTCCAGCTGGTTTCCAGGGCGATGACCCCCAGCAGGTACTGGACGAAAGCCCTGTGCTCGTGGATCAGCGCCAGGTGCAGGGCCCTGAGAGCAAGGCAAACACATTCTCATACATAATACACAAACAATCATAACCCAGAATCAACTTCTCCCGATACTCAGGATGTACAACACAGTCACCGAGGGTGTGCCCTCTATCCATGTAAACTCATGGATGGGACACCAAGAACACTGACTGATGTCCCTGGCTGGTGCGCATGCATTGGTTGATACACTGTTGCAACAATAAACTTACGTGTCTCCGTCTTCGGATAAGAAGTTTAGTGTGTTAAACAACTCTTCTCTTCTCTGCCGCTCCTCCTCTGGACTGACCACCGAAACCCGTTCACTCCGTCCGGTGTCGACGGTGTTACCCACAGCCTGTTCGGCCAGGATAAGAGTCCCAAGACCCTGAGACAGGCTTCCTACCGTCTCATCTGTTATCGAGTCCCCGATAGCGGAGTCAAGCCTTTCTCCTGGCTCCACGGACGTGCAGTCCTCTGAACGGTCCTCAGCATGACCCAGTGACGGACAACAGTCTTTTGGCCGAGTGCTACTCCAAGCTGATGGCGACTCGATGTCATATGAGCCATCGATACTGAGCCCAACGCCACTGATAGAGTCCAGTCCGCTGTCGCACCAGTCATCAGACGCTGCGTTGGGGCTGCCGAGTTTGAGCTCGCAGCCGACCGCAGGCCGTGGATATTTGTTGCTTGAATCGCCGTTGGAATCCTCCATCGAGTGCCGTTGTATCCCCGCCATTTAAAATGTTTCTTACACAAAAGAAGGCCTGTCTGTAGATTAAATTGTTCCCCTGCTACAATTTTGCGTGGCTAGCTAATGAGTCCAGTTTCGCTAGCCTAGCAAGAGTCAGAAATTGCTTCAGATGTTCTCCAGGTCGGAACAATCCTTTTATCGTATAAAAGCCAAAACAACAGCGCAGAGCGCTGCTGTGCTAGCCACTCAGCCCTGTTTCTTACTCATTTTAGCTTCCCAGCTCAGTCATAGAGCAGAGGAGATGATTAAGTTGGCCTTGCTACTTCCCGATAAGGTTGTTTGGCAAGAGCTGGAGAGTCCAGGGGAATTCCCGACAGATCCAAGATCCCATGAAACACAACCTGCGCATGCGCATCACGTGTTCAGCTACAACTGAAACGGGAAACAACAGCAGGATTAGAATATCATATTTCTGTCAGTTTAGCCACCGTCATTCACCGAAAGATATGTGTAATAAATGAAATATGCAGAAAGGAATATGCTGATTTTACGATTTCCTTTTTCCTATCTGAATAGAGGTGACCTACGCAGTTACTGTAAAATCGCTAAAATTACGCATTTTAGGTTCATTCCATGGGGTGGCACTGTCGTATCATGTTTCGTATTGTGGTGACTTCTGCGGCACAAAGCCAGGTTTGACACCACGAAACCAGGCCATAGGCTATAAGATAATATTAAATCAGTGTGCCAGCCAGGTTAAGTGATACATACAACAACTTTTCTCTGATTGCAGACATGTTTACTTTTTTTATATATCATGAAGTGTTCCCCCCTTTAATGAACTTTACAAGTCGTAGGCTAGCCTAGGCCTACAAGTTTCTTCATCGTGCCCTGGCCAAATAGACTTTGAAGACTCACTAGCCTACTGTTTACAGTCAGCATAAAAAGTAGCCTAAACATCTCCTTTTTCTCAATAAACATGCCTAAACATTCTTTTGTAGGTGCTTTAATAACCCAGATATAATTAAACCACACAATTGCTACTGTAGGCTAATACATTTTCTTGGTTGTGCAATGATTTTTTGTTTGTTGTACTGTCTCCACTAACATTATTCTGTAATTTCTTAGGCCTTCATATTTGCATTAATGAAGTTAACTAGGTTAGTTGTTTTGTGAACATTTTTATTTGAAGACAGCTTTGTTACATTGCTTAAACAGAAGTATTGAAGATCGGACATGAAGTAGGCTAAATATTGGCTTTAGGCTACAGTAGTAGTCCTCAGTTGCCATCAGAACAAAACAAAACTATAAGTGTATAACAAAGATATAAGTGGTTTCTTATTAGGATATAGTACTCTGATAAAACATAGGAATACAGCCTCCATTATTCTGCTTGCTGTTTGTGAAAATGTAAGTCTATAAGCAGAAGTGGAGTTCTGCGACTTAACAGTGTTACAAAACAGAGGAACTGTAAAAAGCTGACATTTGAAGAACGTTCCAGAACTTCCAGTCCTTAAAACAGTCTGAGGACTTGTGTTTTTGAATCCATTGTGGATACAGTAAATTGCAGTGAGTAATATACCACAGTGATTTCAAATATAACATATGGGGCCTCTCAGATGGCACATGCTCATATTTCCCTGATTCTTTTGATGGTTTCATAGCAATTTTTGAGGTATTATCCAATATACTCCATAATCTCCCCCTGTTGGCCAATGTTAACAGCATCTCAGTGAGCATACAGACCCTCTCTGAGAGGCCTTCCTGCAGCACTGCAGCTGAAGCAGGCTGACCGCAGAGGGACCTATTACAGGTTTGTTTGCTTGACCAGCTCAGACCAGCCCAGGGACTCAGCCAGGGAGAGGAGGAGGTGGAGTAGATTGCACACAGATGGAGGAGAGGAAGAGGTAAAGCAGTGGTGTAGTCTACGTGATAAGCAGGACTATGCAGTACACCCACTTAAAAGGCATTACCATCTCAGTATACCCACTTAAATAGTCAAGGATATGCATTTGGGGTTGATCACAGTATACCCATTGCAGCTAACTACATC
>NC_055967.1:18500138-18505138 GCF_018492685.1 Alosa sapidissima
GCCAAGCACTCTAAGACAGAAATAAGAAACTGAGTGAAGCCTGCTCCTGCCACACAACCCTTTACAAGGGCTCATGGAGATTCTTAAAGCTTCTGACTTCCTTCATAGTCTCCTCACAGAGCATCGTAACAGTCGTCATCATACAGTAGGACATGTTACTGATAGTTTTTTCTGACAAAGATCTGACAAAAACGTTCTTGTGATGTTGAAAAACCAGACTTCAGCTATATGATGGGGGCTTTTTCCTCCTCCATTTCCTCTCTCAGAGATTGCCGGTACTCAAAGCTCTCTTTGCCTGTGTCTCCTGTGCCCTTGTGAAGCACCACCCACTAAGCCTCCTCTTTTCATCTCCCTCTCCTGGCCAATACAGGTTCACCCACCGTGCTGCTCTCTGACTCAGTGGCACCCCCTACCTGGAGCTGCAGGCATCGCACCCACTGACCCTATGCTGCACTGCTCTCCCAGTCGGCCGCATTGTTAGAATAATCTCTTCGCTGCGCCAGCATACTGTGAAGTTACACACACACACACACACACACACACACACACACACACACACACCCTCTGTCTCTCTCTCTCTCTCTCTCTCTCTCTCACACACACACACACACACACACACACTCACACACACACACACACACACACACACTCACACACACACACACATACACAGACACACACACACACACACATACACACACACACACACACACACACACACACACACACACACACACACACACACACACACACTTCTCTCTCTACATCGCTGGAGGGGGCGTCCGCCGCAGCAGCACTTTCCCCCTCATGGGGGTTTTCTAGGGTTCACTGCCTCTGTGTTTACCGTCTCCCCTAATCTAATGCCAACAGTGTGGCTAAACAAAATTAGATGTGTACACCATCTTAAATGCAAGTGTTCTAGTAAATGCTGACCGTGCTGATTTCAGTTGTGCATGTAAAAACGCTGCTGGGAAAGTAACATGGAATGTAACATAACTGCAGTGGAGCTATTCTGTTGTGTAACGGTTGTATAACATCTTTAGTCATATGGTGGTAATTTTGTCAGGTCTTATACATCTTGCATATGCAGATGCTTGTACCAACATGTGCTGCGCATTACCGATGTAGTTATGTAGTCTTGAACAATTATCCACATGATTCTTGAGGGGTGTGTGTGTGTGTGTATCTGTGTGCGTAATTGTGCTTGTGTGTGTGTGAGTGTGTGTTTGCCTGTGAATGTGTGTGTGTGTGTGTGTATGTACGTATGTGTGTGTGTGTGTGTTTGTGTGTGTGTGTGTGTGTGTTTGTGTGTGTGTGTCCAGTCCTTGGAGGACATCTGTATTCTACCTGGTTGCCCCTCTTCACAAACTCAGCCTGACATCAGCCATCTTGTGGCACAGTCTCTCCACCTCTCCAGCCATCTTTCACCCCACGCACACTCACGCAATGGCAGGCAGACACCCGACCAGCCTCCAGATGTTGCTTACGCCAGCCATGGAGCAGAAGAGAAGGAAGGAGACAGATGATTATTTAAAGACTCTCTTTCCTTCCTGCACACTTCCCGTCCAGACGGTGAAACTTTGCTGCTATACTGTGGTCTGGCACATGCCCTCCGCTTCACCTACCGTGACCTTGCCAGGGGAGACTCTCGCTTGAGCCGGAGCACCAGTGGCTACGGCAGACAGTTCAGATGAGAACTTCATCAAAGGCTACAGATTTGAAGTTTAACTCACTTCTCAGTGGTCTCAGCAATGAAAGAAGAGGGAAAAAATGTGTGGGGGGGCGGGGGGGGGGGGGGGGGGGGGTGGAGAGGGAGGTTGATGAGCTCCTTAGTACATCAGTACATCAAGGTGCTATGACACTGCTAAATAAATACATTTGAAATTGTAAAAAGAATATGAGCATTTATGGAATGCAGGAGAAAGTAGTTGCATTCTTGAGTTAAAAAATCAGGGAAACATAATGCAAGTACTTGGGCACAAACCAGACACAATCATTCAAGTTTTAAACTCAACATATTTAACACAGCTGTGTTAATTCAATGACATTGTCTGGTGTATATGGGCGTATATTTAAAAAATTGTTTAGCAAAGATAGAACAGAGCAACCTATTCTGTTATGACTGCATTTACAGGAGCTGGGGGTGGGATGGGCTTTACAAATAGGCGCACATGTGACACAAACTTTAGTCATTTTTGGAATATTTGAAACCATCATTGAAACTGTTAGATGTCAAGAGATTGCTTGCTCATACCAATCAACATTTTTTTTACAAAGACCATAAGTGTTTAGAAAAACATCTGGGGAGTTAAGTGGGGGGACAGAAAGCTTAATGACATGGAAAAAACGCTTGCATTTACAAAAATATTTGTACCCAATAGAGGTCCCATGTGTGTTAGTCCATCGAAGCCCTTCACATCTCCAGGGCATCATGTCTATGTGGTTGCATCGCAAACAAGGGATGGCCAAATCTCAGTAAACAGGCTTAAATTAAATACATTTGTAACTGTCTGTTGGGTTATAAGAGTAAAAATACTTACATTTCGTTAAAGGCTATTTTATTTTTGTTGATTGCTTACAGTAATACCACAGTAACCCCTTCTCCTAGGTTTTCTTTTTCTGGAAAAACAACATCTGCAGTTAACAGAGTTGTGCTTCCACCAACATCTGCGGTTAACAGAGTTGTGCTTCCACCTTTTTCACTGCATCCTGGGCATTTCCTCATGAGCAGCTGATGAAAGATGTCAGGCCATTAACAAAAGCGTGAACAGTGAAGAGGTTACGCTCTTTGCAGTTCTAGCAGAATACTGCATATCTTATGGCATTTAGTCAGGATTTGAATATGTATAACCCCCATATCCTGCTTATGTAAAGCACCTTACTCACCATGCAAGGCATTACCATGCTATTTCTCTGCCATCGAAATGAAAGGCTTATTGAGAAAGAAGTGCTGATGTTTCCATTTCTAACATGCAGGCATTTACATTTTTTTTAGCAGGCGTTTTTTATCCAGTGTGAAGTGGAGTGCAGGGAATGAACTGTATGTATTTTTAGCAGAGTATCATACACTTTCTCCTTGGAAAGCTCTTCCACAACATCAATGTTCTCAGAAGCGTGTGCTACCGGTTAAGACTCAAGGTCACAGGATATAGGCCTACATTAATAATCCTTGTCCTAATTTACAACATTAGTAAGGTAGTGTAGATACTGTGTGGTTGACCATATATCATAACCATGGCATGTGGCAGTATTTAAGGGGAAATCGCTTTAAAATGAAATGAGAGGTATCTCATATGTTGTTATGGATAAGTCATGATGTGGCAGAAACTACTTCAGTCTGATCTTAAGGAGGTTTTTACAAGTGAAAAGGTGCATTTTGTGTGTGTGCCTCTGTCAGTGTGTGTGTGTGTGTGTTTGTCCAAGGATTAGTCTGGAGGATGCAACGTGTGCATGTCTGTGTGACTTCCGATACCTTGGAGGACTACTGGGGTTGGACACTCAGCACGGAGCCCAGCCAGGGCTGGAGTTGTGAGCTTTGGTACGTATTGAATATCTGCCAAGCACAGATATCTATAGTGCTGAAAACTGGCCATTTACCAATCACTTTCAAATCCTGCCAATGTTCCTAAATCACTGTAGGAGATAGAGAGAGAGGGGGGAAAGAGAGAGGGAGGGGTAGAGAGAGGGAGGGGTAGAGAGAGAGAGAGATGCGTGCTGGTGCAGCCGGGTTATTACCTTAGATGATGTGTTCTCTGTTGAAGGACGTCACCGGCACATGGCATGCAATGGTGTGTGTGTGTGTGTGTGTGTGTGTGTGTGTGTGTGTGTGTGTGTGTGTGTTTGTGTGTGTGTGTGTGTGTGTGTATGTGTGTGCACGTGTATGATGGTGCCGTGAAACAGACTGCACTCCAAATGGCTGATTAACAGCAAAGCACAGCTGACTGGCATGAAAACCTGTAATGAAGAAAAAGAGAGAAGGAGGGAAGGAGAGAAAGAGAGAGAGAGGGAGAAGGGGGGTGAGAGAGGTCGACTGAAATAAAAAAGAGAAAGGGAAGATCAAGAGAGAAAGAAGAAGGGGAGAGGGAAAGGAGAAATAAAAAGAGAGAAAGAGTATTGCTAGGGAGGGAAAGATGGAGAGGTCACTAATGGATGTGAAATACCCTGCAATTTATTCACCCTCTCTAGACTTCCATTTCTGCTCTGTAAGCTTCATGTCATCCTCTCGTCTTATCCTCTTTCATGGGGGAAATGTGTCCAAAGACTGAAGTTTTTGGAGAGCTCCTGAGTCAGTTAGAATTGCAAAAGTTGAAACTCTAACATTGTAAACTTCATCAGACATTCAAACACAATCTTTCCCATTACACCAAAGAACGGGCAAGGTCATTGATATCTCCAGGAGAAGCATGAATAGAGTGATGTAATCATCTGAGCACGCAGGTCATCTTGCTTCATGAGTCGAACCAATAAATCACCCTGGTACTCAAGGCAACAACAAATGTCACTGATGGTTTACGTAGTGCATTGAGAATGACCCTTTTAAGTAAACATTAACATGTATTATTTATGGTGCTTAGGACTTTCAGACCTATCCCTTAAGAATACAGGTAACAGATAGAGAAGGCATTTCATTTTGAGCATGTAATTAAAATGTTCTATGCTGACGTGAATTGTTCCCTCTGCCGTGTGCTAGCAAGTAGACCTACAGTATGTAATCTTACAGAAATACCTGAGGATGGATAATAAATCCGCTTTGTCCTTATTACTTATTTTGTCCTTGTTCAGTCGTCTAGTGGCATGAGAAATGTGCCTTCATATTACATTTAGTACTGCTCCATTTTTTTCCTTTGTATTTAAGAAGATTATTGCAGTTCTTTAGCTTGATAGAATATCTGAATGAGAGTGAGAAGGTTTACAGTAAGACTAATCAAAAAGGAAAGCCCAGAAAAAAATGACTTAGTCTCTCATGAACCCATCCTCAGCCAAAGAGGTGTAGACTGACA
>NC_055967.1:18510138-18512638 GCF_018492685.1 Alosa sapidissima
CTAAATCACTGCACACATCCACAAAATACAAAGGCCAACCCATCACTCTGTTGCATACAACTTTTGATTCAGCACCATGGGGATGGCACTACAGTAATGTAGGCTACAGAAGCTAAACATGCACAGCCATAAAAAAAACATGAAAGCGAAAAGTTTAATAACTTGCATAGGCTCTCATATAATGGTGTCTGATAACCAGGAAGCAGCTTACTCATAAGGTTAGGCTAACTTACTGTACCACATGGAAGTCCGAGCACACTTCTAGATTGTTCAGATTGTATGAGTTAACCTCTTTTATACACACACACACACACACACACACACACACACACACACACACACACACACACACACACATCTTTGGGCTTTATACATTAGACATGAGCACACATATAAAGTTGTTAATTTATTTATTCATTTTTGACATAGATATTATTGCTGCATTTCTGGAGCTTTTTTTTCTCAGCAGGGGCTCCTCATTCCCTTAATCCGGGTGCTATGTTTCATCTTAACGCATGCTTCAGAAGGACACATCACAGTAGCGGGATGCAAAGAAAGAAAAGTTCTCGCTAGAGATCATGACACAATCTATCCATTCTAGCAAATTCTTCGGTAACATGCCATTTTGAAATCAGTAGAAAAACCTGTTTTGTTTCTTTTAAGATTATACATTTCCCCCCAGGAGAGAAAAAAAAACAAGCTTAAACAAAACCATTATTTTCATGGTTAATAACTGTGTTATTATAATTTTCTTAATAGTATAATTCATTTTTTCCATCATTATAATAATATAATAATGATAATAATAATATCAATATGCATTGACATTGTCAGTAGATCATCCACAAGCCCACCCCATTTAATTGAAAAGCTGTCATTATCTATTATCCCGTCATTAATGCTAAATTATATACATATTTCTTTTTATATTTAACTATGGCACTGGAATCAAGTAACAATAATAGCATTAGATAAAGGAACCCTCTTAACACATACAGATAGTGGCAGCCACGCTCCTCTTGCCGCAGTGAAAAAGAGGCATGTCAGAGAGCTTAATTAATTCCACTTTTAATCAATTCTTCTTTACTTCTATTAAAATATGCATAATGCAGTGCAAAGGAGCCGCTGAGCTTGAGAGACAGAGTTAGAGAGAGAGAGAGAGAGAGAGAGAGAGAGAGTTAGAGAGAGTTAGAGCGTTAAAGAGAGAGAGAGTTAGAGAGCTAAAGAGAGAGAGACTCTTGATAGTTTGTTGAAGAGAGAGAGAGTGAGCGATAGGCTGTGTTTGCTAGAGAGAGGGAGAGGGAGGGAGAGAGGGATGAAGGGGGAGGGAGGATTAGGCATTGCAGGGGAAGGGATGTGAAGGTTTGTGCTGAGGTATAGTTTTCAGAGGAAAAGCGCTCATCGCTCTGTCATGAGAGGAGAGAAAGGGCAGACGGACCTGACATCATCCCTGACCTCTCTCTCTTTCTCTCTCTCTCACTTTCTCTCTCTCCATCTCTCCAGTTCTATCTCTCTCTCTGTCTGTCTCTTTCTCACCATCTTTTCCAGTAATCTTGCCTCTATCCCTTCCTGTTTTGATTTCTTTCCATCTGTCTATCTCTCTCTCTCATTCCCCCTCTCTTTTCCTGTCTCTACACCCCCCCCCCCCCGCCCCGCCCCGCCCTCCATCATAATTCATCTCTATACGCACGGTACACACATAAGTGCATGCACAGATCTCTTTACCGTCACCCACTCCCCACCCCTCCCCACCCCACCCCACCCCCTCAGTCCCTCATCATGCAGGGTAGGCTCTTATAAGGAGTTCCCTCCAGTCAATGGCCAATCCACTATCAAAGTCTCTCTCTCGCTCTCTCTCTCTTGCTCGCTCTGACGCACTCTGCTGGAAGACGCCCACAGTCCCATGGGGCTCAGTGAGGTGTGAGTCTGCGTGGGAGGCCATGAGGTGGCTTCAGCGTCTCTCCTCCTTCTCCTTCTCCTCCGCAGTCTCTGAAGGAGCCTGGGAGCCCTTTTCTCCTCTCTGTCTCCAGAGAGGGGAAATGGCTTCTCCTTTCTCCTGTCCCCGCTCCTCTGGAGGCTGTACTGATGGGAGTCAGTCAGAGTGCCCATACTGATTAAGATCAAGTGGAGGAGGCCCACCCACCCACAGTTCAGCAGCAACAGCAGTGTGCCTGAGACATCTCTCCACCTTTGCAATGGAGCCTGCAGTTCTCAGGCGCAGTGTGTGTAAGCAGTTCTCAGGGGCACTGTGTGTCTGTCTTTCTGTATGTGTGTGTGTGTGTCTGTGTGTGTGTGTGTGTGTGTGTGTGTGTGTGTGTGTATGTGTCAGTGTATTTTTGACTGTCCAGAAAAGTTTTTCATACCTGCCTCCCACTCAAAAAAAATTCTTGAGGTGGTTTGGTGAAGGGATTGGGAGACCATTGAGAGGTGCGGATATGCTACCCTGCACCTGCTGTCCCTCTGAATAAAGTATGAAAACGGAATAAATTCTATTATTTTT
>NC_055967.1:18517638-18520138 GCF_018492685.1 Alosa sapidissima
ACGTTGTTTCCTCCTCACATAGGGATGTGAATGTAGATATAATCAGTCAGAGACTGATTGGTTGGATTGGATTATGTGAAGATGGAAAACATAGAAACAATGTGGCAGAGTTTATGACATACAGAAAAGGACAGAGAGAGGTAGAGAAAGAGAGATAGAGGAAGAGAGAGATAGAGAGAGAGAGAAAAAAAGAGAGAGAGAGAAAGAGAGGGAAAGAGAAAGATGGAGAGATTAAGGGCCAGATGTACAGTACGTACATTTGCGAACGTAGCGTTATCAGTGCCATGGCCAACCTGCAGAAATCGCACGCTATGACACTTCAGTTAACGTCGTATTTATCAAACTTGCAGTTCATCGGGTAATCAGTGTTCGCAATTTACGAATGTTAACAACTGAACGACATCATGGACAGATTATGAACTTTCGGGCCCCTGGGCCCAGATGTATTAAGGTCGCATATGTGGGGGGGGGGGGGGGGGGGGGGGGTCCTCCCCCAGAAATGTTTTAATTTGTTTCATGTGATTTCCTGTATTCTGGTGCATTTTGGTGATGGCCAATACTAAATTCAATCAGATTCATAGCCTACATCCTGATGTGTTGATATTGAGGCAATGATTCCATGCAAAGGCTTGGGCTTCAGGGCCCCCTGACCCCTTGGGCCCCTGGGCCTGGGCCCGGTAGGCCCGTGCAGTAATCCATCCCTGAACGACATACTTCCATCACAAGCACAGTTGAATGAAGTTAACTGATGACAAATTAAAAGGAATTAATTCATTAAAAGGAACGTTTAGCGATCATGAAATAATACAATACATGATGTCAACAAGCAGGAAGATAATGAAGAGCAGTAGTTCTACTCAAACTACTTGTGCACATAGGCTATGAAAGATACTAGCAAGTAGGACATTTTAAGTGGATGACGTGAAAGTGAAAGTGAAAGTAAGACATTCAAAAGGCCAACAAAAGTTAAGGTTGCTTTTGATGTAGTACAAAGACGCAAAACTGGTGTTCTAAATAGTGATTCTGTTGTCTTTGAAAGGTTCTCTTAGTGACACATTTAACCGCAATTTGGATTAACACCCGCTTTTACAAGACGGAAATATTTAGCCGCAAAATAGACGTGTGCTTTCATGGGCAGTTTTCGTACATACAGGAGAATACCTACTTAGGCACATTTTATGCTTTTCCTCCCATCTTTTTACACAAAACTCCCTATTTCCCCTGACCCTCCTATGAATGCATATGCATGAGACAGAGAAGCGCAATTTGACATTCTCAACTCTCACGACAGGCAGTCTGCGCTTTTACCTCAGTGCGTCCTGTTTGTACATACCTCGCCATTTTTTTACGCACACTTTGCAAAATAAATACGCCTGAAGTGGGCGCAAAAACGTTAGTACATCTGGGGCCGTATTCACTCCTAAAAATAATGGGCGTGTCACTCCTAACTTTAGGACTCCTACTTTTTTCCACTAAAAGTAATTCACGAAGCATTTTAGACCTAAAAGTAGCACCTAAGTCTGGGACAGCTTAAAAGAAGTCCAGAGGACTCCTAACTCACCAAGATCTATTCACAAACCGCTTTTTTCACATCGCAATGTTTTGAAATCCGTATGCGTTGTTCTCCTCTTTGCAAAAGTAGGCATATGGTGACAGATTCATTTAATAATGTAGCAAAGATACCGCATCAATCCGTATGTTTCATTAGGCTACTATTTGTTTTGCCTTACTCTTTATTCATTTAGGCTAGGCCTTTTTATTCAGTTATTCATCATCTTCCGTCCTTCGCACTACTTGTGTAGCGCACGCATTCTCAGACCTGTCACCTGTCACTCATCATCGTAAGGGAGGTGTTTGGAATCATTCCCGCGTTACAATCATCAGCCAATCAAGGTGGTCACTTCAGTCAAGCTTGTGCATGAGTAATGACGTCATCCATGGCAACGAAGACTCACTCTTAGTTTAGGAGTTGTCATTTTTCCTTACTAAGAGTAGGTCTGAAAGGCTTTGTGAATAACGTTTAAAAACTCCTTGCTAAAATCTTTAAAGGAGAATTCCGGTGTGATATTGACCCTAAAGTGTATTGAAACATGATACCGAGTGTGAACGTATGTCTCATAGCCCATCTCGGCTTGTCCCCTGCACTCCAAAATCTGGTGCTAGTTAGCCGATGCTACCAACAGCTTTTTCAATAGTGGTGCTTCGGCATCGGGCTAGCCATGCAAATAAATCACTGTTTTACACCCATTTACGAGGCTCAATGTATCTCCACACTTCATTGGTAGACTTCCGAGGGCCCTGACATTTAAAACGAGACATTGAGAACTTTGAAAAAGCACTGGTAGTTTACATACAAGACGATTTATACAGACAGTATCTTCACAAAGTTTAGCGTTTGCAGCCATCTTGAATTTAGTCACGATAAGTCGAGCGACGAGTAAGAATGAACAGGTATTCCAAAAATAATTCAGTGGAAATGCATGGATTCCAGTTGCTGCTA
>NC_055967.1:18525138-18530138 GCF_018492685.1 Alosa sapidissima
GTATTTCCCCCTTTTGTGTGTGTGTATAATAATCACAATCAGTGCTGCAGAGATGCTTCATTGGCCAGATCAGGTAACTGCACTGGGTAACACAGGCATTCAGGGATTGGTTGATTTACCCAGGATCCCTCTCCTTCATTCAGTCCATGATGCTAACTTCTGAAGTCTACTAAAGAGGCCGATTCACATTTCAAAGGAAAGCCAATCCTAAAAAACACAAATCTATATTATCAGACGAGGTGTGGCCCTCTCTGTCTTTAAGAGACTCTAGAAGATTTGTCTATCCCAAGAACACCACCTCTCCTAACACCTCTAAGACCGGGCACACAGTTGAAGCATTCCATTCATGGAGTGTATGCTTTGACAATTCCACTATAATCATAGAACTGGCTACACATGAAAGCGCTGCACACATTCAACATAAATTAGACCAGTCTCCTAAAACTATCTTCATGTTCCGCGAACACAGCGCTTCAGTTGCGTGCCTGAGGTAGCCCTAGCGTAACATGCCTAACTCACAAACTGGACATGCCTAACTCACATACTGGACATGCCTAACTCACATACTGGACATTTCTTCACCTGTCCTCCATGCACGATGCCCTATTGATTATACTTAGCACTTACACCAAGGTCTCCTACTGTACTGGTGTGTTTGTGTGCCTCAGTCCCTGTAGATAAAAAGGCCAATGCCAAATGAATACATGTCACAGGTGAGTGAGGACACATGCATCCATGAGCCTGAAGGCTCTGGTATGGTCGTGCGTCACATTTGCGCGTGTCCAAGACGTGCGTTATTTTTGCCGTGGACGTGAAGCATACCCCAACTTCTGCTGTCCTGAATGCGCGTTAAATCGTTAAGGTTAGCGCCTGCGCACTACGGATTAACTGTGAGACTCTGCCCCGCCAACTGTGGCGGGTACATCGAGCCTGAAAGTAGGACACAACCACCAAAAGCTTTGAAGTAACTATTTGTGTTCATAATGTATAATGTCTCACTGTGATAATGGGTGTATTTAGAGCGAGAGGTAGCCAGTTATTCCTTCAATTATTATTATGATAATGCATTATCCGGTGTTGACAGGCGAGTTTCGAGATTTGAGTTCAGCATTGTTCAGGAGTAGGCTAGGTGATAATGATTGCACCTGGGAGAGGTAGGCTACATTCCCTTTATTATTATAATCACTATTGATAACGCATTATATACGGAACAGGCGAGAATGCATCTCGATCAGCAAGTGTTACTGGGTTTCGCCTGAGCGTTGTAGATAGATACCTTTATATGGCTCTGGGTTTCGCGATTTGATTTCAGCATTGTTCAGTAATAGGTGCTAGGCTACGCTCATTTTTAAAAGATGCATTTAATCCAAAGTCATGTCAGCTCTCTATGCAGGGAGTAGGGCTGTCACTTTTTATTCGAACATGACGTGAAATATCCGTAGTTGAACTATAAATAAACTATTCGGTTTTTAGTGCTGTGTAGCGCATTTCTACAGTCTATGATTAGTTTTATTTTATTGTTTGCCATCTCATTCAGTGCTATATGATCCAGGGCTCATGACCAAATCAAGCCAATATAATAGCCAGTAGCCACAATGAGCCCATGCAGCCACCCTGTTTCGACAATCAAAGGTGACGCACAGAACGGCCAGCAGACAAATAATTACATCCCCAACTCATCTAAAATGTGGTGTCTTGAAATACTTTGGGTTCTACACCGTAGATGGTAAAGTGACCGTTAAATATAATGTTAAAGAATGTATCTGTGGATTGTGGCTTTAATCGGTCGAAGTTGACTCCATGTCGTGGTGTCTCACGTAACTCAAAGCCAGGCAAGCTGAGGACAGGCGCTCTCTCTGCTCCATCATCGTTATGGTAACCAAACAAGTCTTCTTCTGTCTAGGTTTGTTTCTAGGTTTAAGTGTTGTTCTTCTATGTGGTCCACCTACTGGAGGGGAGTGTTTACAGCAGTTCCGTTTCACACATGCGCAGTCTACGCGTCACTTTGAGCGTCGACTCAAAGACGCGACGCATGCTGTAAAAATGACGCAATTCTCGTCTCACGCTCACCAGTGCCGCATGCGCGGAACGCAGACACGGGAGCGTACCATAGGCTTGACACAGCCCTGAAAACCAGTGGACTCTGGGGAGGGACGCAATGCCTGGACCTCTTCACACACCACCCATGAATTCCATTGCAGCACACACAGGCAGGCAGGCAGACGCACACACACACTTACTCAGTAACTGAGGGTCTTGGGTCGTGATATAGCTTCATCCCTGAAGACTGGACAAAACTCAAGGGATCTGTGCCCTGATGTGATCTGCTTTGTGTGTGTGTGTGTGTGTGTGTGTGTGTGTGTGTGTGTGTGTGTGTGTGTGGTTGATTGCCTGTTCCCTTGCTGCCCTTTTAGAGGTCAAAGTCAGACACAAACACACACACCACCTCCTCCACCACCTCTCATGCTTCCTTCACTGTCTGTGCTTTCATGTTATTCCCCTCACCCCTCATCTTCTCTTCTCCTCCTCATCTTCTCTTCTCCTCTTCTCCTCATCTTCTCTTCTCCTTCTCATCTTCCCTTCTCCTCTTCTCCTCTCCCCTCATCTTCTCTTCTCCTCCTCATCTTCTCTTCTCCTCTCCCCTCATCTTCTCTTCTCCTCCTCTCTCCTCTGATTATCGTTTTCTCAACTTCTTTCACTTCACATTCCGTTCTCTCTTCTGTCTTTTTCTCTTCTCTTTTTTCTCTTGACTTTTCTCATCACTCTCCTCTCCTCTATTATTTCCCTACCCTTCCCATCTCCTTTGGTTATCTCTCTTCATGTCCTCCTTTTGCTCTCCGATCCTTTACTTTTCTAGTCCTATTTCCCCCTTTCTATTCTTCCTGTCTCCGCACGCTGTTCCACTTTTCCTCAGCTCCTTTATTTACCTATTAATCCTCTGAGCTTACTTGCACACTCCCCATTTCTGATGCTTTCACTTTCACTATCTCTCTCTTTCTCTCTCTCTCACACACACACACACAAGCACAAACGCACGCACGCACGCGCACACAAACACACACACATACTGTACACACGCGCACACACACACACACACACACACACATACACATACACACGCACGCACACACACATACAAACACACACACACACACACACACACACACACACAAACACACAGGACTGGTTAGTGTGAGTGTGTGATCCATGGACACACTTCTTTGTCTTTCCCTTCCAGCTGTTTAAAGTCCTTTAATTTAGCAACCGCAGATGCAGCTCTCATAGGGCGAACAAATCTTCCTCTCATGCTCTTTCTGTCTCTCTCTCTCTCTTTCTCTGATGTGTGTGCTAGTGTGTGTGTGTGTGTATGTGTGTGTGTGTGTGTGCCTGTGCGTGTGTTTTAGAGAGATAGTTAAAGAAAGAGATAGAAAGACTTTCTCTCTCTTTCGGGTGTGTGTGTGTGTGTGTGTGTGTGTGTGTGTGTGTGTGTCTTTGTGAAATCAAAGGCATTTTTAAGTGTTAATGCATTGGTTTAAGCTGCACAACATCACACTGTTTTTTCTTTTTTTTTTTTTTGCTACCTCAAGACATTTTCCTCTTCAGTGAATACACATTGAAAAATCACCCTGGCAATTTGTAATGTCTATAATACTTAACAGTGATAAATTATAGCTGCTCTTATAATGGACATTTTGAGAAACACATGATGGAATGTCCTCTCATGCCCGTTATGCCCTCTCAACAGACACAGTCAGAACACTCCAAAGCAATTTGAGGAATACACACACTTACAAATAAACACTCATCCACAATACACACATAGAGTGAGAGAGAGAGAGAGAGAGAGAGAGAGATGCTGGGGGGGGGGGGGGGGGGGGGTTAAATATGAATTCTCATACGGTATTACTAGACTAACAGGGAAGCTACACAAGATGCGCAACTGAAGCGCTCAGTTCGTGTATAGCGTAAAAATAATAGTAAAAATAGCATAAAAATAGAGTAAAAATATTTTTTAGAAGAAAAATGCCACGCGAATGGAACACTTCAGTTATGGCCCCGGTGTAGCCTCCCTGTAAGGTTGAAATGTGTTTATTCAAATCATATTTGTTGAAATTTTATTACATATTTCCATTTCAGTTACCCTGACAGCCTCAAGTTCTGAACACACGGCTGTTCGCCACTCCTCCCTTGATTAGGGTAATGTCAATGTCAGCTGTGGATAAAAAGACATTAAGAGTTGCAGAGGTTTAAGTCAATTTTCCGAAATGCTTTTAAAATATAAAAAATTAAGAGACCACTGCACATTTTTCTGATATCATCCTACGGTTGCTGAGTGACATTGAAATGAGTCGGTCATATTCAAATGTGCAGTGGTCTCCTCATTTTTTCCAGAGCTGTATGTACTGGATGGAAACCTAGCTAGCGAAGAAGTGAGAGGAATTTACATAAACACACACACACACACACACACATAAATTCTGGGCACAATCCCAAGCCAACACATATACATTACACAAGTTGTGACTGTGGAGGGAAACAGACAGGTATCAGTTTCACTGCAGCCCAAACACACAGCCGCTTGTACACCAAACTGATAATGATCCACTCTACGCTGCAGGTTACACAGACACACAGAAACACAGAAGCACACACACACACACACACACACACACACACACAAATGTGCGCACAGGCCAAACTGATAGTGACCCCTCTTTGCTACACGGCTCTGACTCGGGGCCACTCCAGGACAGAGGCAGGTGTCAACTCTCATTCACTGATTACTGCACCAGCCACAGTGACCACTGCCACAGGCCTGCTCACACTGACACAGCGACCACTGCCACTGAGACCACTGCCGCAGGCCTGCTCACACACAGAGACACATGCACACACACACACACACACACAGGAATACGCGTGCAAACACACACACACACACACACACACACACAGGCATACAGTACGCGTGCAAAAACACACACACACACACACACACA
>NC_055967.1:18837638-19072638 GCF_018492685.1 Alosa sapidissima
TCTGGAGGTAGGACGACCGGGGGCTGTCGCTCCAGCTTCACAACGCCTTGGAAGGTAGGCCCCAGTCCTGGTACCAGGGCCTGTCTGCAAGCGGCAAAAGTCTTAGCCCAGGCTTCGCCTGCCCTTGGGCTGTTGGTGGATCTGAACGCTACCTCCCCAGGATGGTTCCCCTGAAAAACCTGTTCCCAACAATCTGCAATTATGTTCATGCCCAAGATCCCACAGTCCGTGCCTAGGCATGAATCCTTCACAATCACCACCCCCTTATCTAGTAACTGTACCCCACCCACCTCAAAATCCAGAAGGGTATATCCCACGTAGGGGATTGTGAGGCCGTTTGCCGCTCTCAAGGTGAGCCAGGGGACTTAAGCTACATCACAAATAACAACAACAAACTTACTTGCCCCAAAATGCTTTTGAAAGAATGAAAAACTAAAGAGGGTGACTTGGGAGCCGATATCTAAAATGCAGGGGATTTTTTTACCTCGGACACTAACCTCTACTTGCGGGCAGTTCCCTACCATCGAAGGCTTCTTCACAGCTGTTATAGCCCCATCCCCCTCGGTAGCTCGCCCCACAGCAACCGAGGGTTCTAAAAATCCAATGGGTGTGAGCGGTGGCGTCGGGGGCAGAACCACTGAGTATGGCCTGCTTCCCCACAGTCCCGGCAGATAGGCCTGCCTTGTGCATCCCACCGATAGGGCTGAGTGTCTCCTGGGGCTCCACGGGTGGGTCGAGGTCTGGAGGGTGGTGCTGTGGCTGGTCGGCGGCCATGCTCCCTCGAGGGTGGGTCCATATGGCGGTCCTGGAGCTGGAGACTCCAGAAGTCGTCCAACAGAGTCTTACTTAAAGCTGACAATTGTTCTTTCAGCTCCTGTTGGAGTTCTACTTTCAGGGACTCCTTCCACTGCAGCCAGTTCGGGTCAACACTGGCCGCAGCTGCGGTTGCCTCTGGGGCCTGGGCTCGACAGACGTGCACCCCACCTTGAGCCGCCTCTTTCTCAAGGGCCTTTGCTTCAGCACAGGTAGCAGCGAAAGACATGTCGGGCCGACGCCGCAGCTGGCGCTGTAGTTCCTGCTGCACTGACCCGGGTCGAAGGCCCATAGCAAATTGGGCCCTCAGCATCTCGTCGTCCCCATCTGCTGGCCCCTGGTCCACGGCACGCCACCTGTGGTGTAAGTCACGGAGACGAAGAGTGAAAGCACCCACCCCTTCTTCGACCCCCTGTCGGCACTGAAAGAACTGGGCCCTTAGCTGAGCTACGGATGTGGTTCCCCCATATAATGTCTTTAACAGGGTGAATAGGTTAACATCTGTATCTCTACTGGTGGGCTCAGCGAGTAAGACCTCTTGTTTTGCCTCGCCCTCTAAGGCACTCAAGACAAAATCCACCCTTTGCTGCCCACTAAGGCCCTGTGCCCGTAGGAAAGCCTCCATCTGAGTTTTCCATTCTTCAAATGCTGTTGCCCCTCCCTTCCCACTAAACTTCGGGATCCATGGGCCCCCCATAAACCATGGCATCATTACGGCATTAACTGTACTTGCCTCTGGTCTAGACGGTGGCGTGGTCGCATCGCTTGTACTGGCCTCAGTCCGCTGGTGTGACATGTTGTGGGCGGTGCTGGGATCCTGCCGACTACGCCAAAAATGGGTGTCGCCTAGTGCTGACAACAACCCCTGAACAGGCTCAGAATCCCAGGACACACACCACAACACAGACAGATGTTTAAGAAAATGTACAAATCTTTATTACATGCAGGTCAAAAGCATTCCACCCACACCGGTTTCGAGCAAGGGTTAATAGGTCAGCATTGGTCACACAGCACAGCTAGGATCTTGGAAACAAGTGAGTAGAATCACACCATAAGCTACCATAGGTTTCAGAACCCTAGTCACGTCAAGACATCAAGCAGAGTACCACAGCAAATCTTGTTCACGGCACACAACCATTTGCACACGTGCACACTACGGATCCCCAGACCATTACCAGCAACTTAGCCTCCCAACCCCCCAAGCCAGAACCCATTCATGCAGGCAGAGACATCACACAAACAAACAAGTACAATCACAATAACTTCATTCACACGGTAGTCTTAACGATCATACGATCTCCAGTCCTCTCTCGTAGCCTCTTCCCTCTGCTAGACGCGGCCGGCAAGCTTCATCTGTGACATGGATTGCAGGGCCGCGCAGGAACAGCGGCACCGTCTTAACCCTCCTGTTGTGTTCGTTTTATGTTCACTAGTTTTGTGTTTCCGGTCAAAATTTACCACGGCAATATGACTTGTTATAAATCCATAGTAACATATATTATTGTCTAATGTTGTGATAGACCTTTGTATCATCTTATGTTCTATTGGATATTACCAGTTTTGAACTTCCATTTGCTATTTATGGCCTGCCGGCCTCATTGGCCTGAGCTCATGCAAGTCAGAAAGGAGAAGATTATATTAGGGAAAGGTTCCAGTGGGGGCTGGCATAGAAGCAAAGAGGGGGAGTCAGGGTGTGTTTGTGTGTGTGTGTGTGTGAATGTACAGAAGCACAGATACAGTCCATCTGATCAACAGGTTCCTGGACTCAATTTTATACACTGACCATTTTCTCACCTATTTATTTCTAATGGTCGGCCATTTTTGACCGGGAACACTATGGGTGTTCTAGCGTTAAATACAGTAAAACACCCAAATTGTTATGAAAATGATCAAAATTTGCTTTGTGTGTTCCGATGCCCTGTGTTAAGTCATGGAGCCTTGTGATAGTCAGAATAAATTAACAACTTTTTTGAGTGAAAAGAATTGCCGATCGGACAAAGTTTACCACGAACACAACAGGAGGGTTAATGGCTGGATCAGTGATCCGTCGTCCGTCGTCCGTCGTCCGTGCCCCGCTTGTCGCTCCCTCTCCCCCAGACTCCTGAATCACATACTGGTGAGCCCTTTTATTTCCCAGTCCATTACGAGCTCCACCAATCTGCATCGCAGCCATCCAATCTTCCGAGTGCCTACACCTGTATGTCCTCCACCCCGTGGGCGGCGATCGTCCATACTGGCCACCGATCACATAAACAAAACAGCGGCAGACACAGACCAAAGACTGGCCATTACAGTACATCCCCCCTCCCTCTACAACACAATATGTCCAGTGTTCTTGTTTGCAATCTGTATTGCCCCAATAAAACATTCATAATTATCACACGTGTCTGTCCCCCCTCTGTATAGTCCCCGATGGTCAGCAAACACACAGGTAAACAGATATGTAAACACATTCTATGCAACATTTGGGAGACACACAGGGCCCACACGACACATTTATTTAACATGACTAGGCTACTAAGATAACATTAGGCCTATGTGTATTTGTAGGTATGTGATATAATACTTTCCCATCGATAACATTTCCATGAAGCATCTAGTTTGCACTAGAAAGACTTATGTGATCGGTTGATTACAACTTGCCGAGAACCTAGCGAACTGTTTGACTCGTGTGGCAGCCACGATTACGAGGCCCGGAGAACCTAGCGAACTGTTTGACTCGTTTGACAGCCACGGTTATGAGGCCCAGAGCCATACAGGCTCATCATAGTTTGACTGATTATACTACCACTCCAGTAGAGGCGCTAATACGCGATACATGAAAGAGTAGCGACGAGAACACACGAGCACAGCCAATCAAGCCAGTGTTGCTCTAAGCGCTTTCAGATATAACCTCCGGAGTACATGCAGAGGTTTGTCAAACGGAGGTCCTACCCTTCGGATGATTCAGATATGATGCTAACCTGCGGACCTAATACTGACCTTACACAGACGTATGTGTGAACGACATACACGCACATTACAGAATCTCCGTATGGTTGTCGAGTGAGGGGTGGGGGCTTGTAGAGTTCACAAGATGCGAGATATGACGCAGAATATATGCGGCCGCTGCCTGTCACAGCTGCTTTTTGTTTACAACATGTAGCCTATGCATTATGTAGGCTAAAGAAGACAAATCTATTGTGCGTAGGCTAATACTTGAATTAGGCTAGTCAAGTAAGCAAACAGTATTTGTATGTGTGCTTCGAATAAACACATTTATCTGTTTTCAACGTTATGTAGAGAGCATGCACAAACTTTATGGTAGGCTACCAGCCAATTCAGTAGGCTAACTCAAGACTGCAAGGCTATCATACAACGTTTTTAAGCAATAAACAAAATACTAACATAACAGTGAAGTTGTTCGTTTTTTCATGGTTTATTTTTTCCCAAAGCATCCTCTCCCCATGTGTCTATTGCTTTTACGTAAGGAGCTTGTAACAAAGTTGGCTTTTCTTCATTTTCATTTTCTCTAGGCATATATGCTCAACAAATATCAGCGAGCTCAGCGAGGTATCAATGAACAGAAAACCGTGTTGGCTAACAATTTATTAAATACTCCTGTTATTGTCGTCAACGACGTCGCTGTAGGCTACTGCCTTTTCAGCGCCTTCTGCTCATGGTGATTCAGTCTTTTGAATTCGTTTGGCCTTGCCATGCAATTGTAGGCTACAACGTCTCTTGCCATTCCCTTAATGTGTTCTATCAAAATGTTGTATGCCCTCATGGACAGTAGCTCCGTGATGTCTGCATCTTTCCAGGTCGGAGATTTTCTGGACAGCATTATGCCACTCCATCATAACACTGGCATTTAAGTCAGATCTAACCACATGGACGCACGAAAGAAACGTCACCAACACGCCCTCTCACTAGGTGTGAATCTTAACCGCATGTTCTATGCTTCATTCAGACACAGCACATTTACATAATGTCCGGAGGAAACACTAGGGGGGGAGTAGTATAAACACCGGGTGAATTCGGACCTCCACATGACCGGTTATGTCGTTCAGATATACGGCCCCACCGTTTAACATCGGCAGAATGGAATGGCATGTTTGAACGGGCACTGCACTAGTTGTATAAACTTGCGATGTGTGCCGATCGAGTTGTTGGCGAAAACTTTAGCGTCAGCAAAACAACTGTGCACCGATGTGTGTATTCCATTTGTTTTATTCTACGGAAACAAGCAAGAGAACACATCAAGTTGCCTAATGTTATAGAGAAGCGCCAGAGATTGCTGAGATTCTCTGAAGGTTACGTCATATGATGCGAATAAACCGTTTCCATCAAATTTATTCGCATTATACCTTATGCGCATTGAGAGTTAATCCACCCCCTCTAGCGAATCAAATATAGATGCGCATTAGGATTTTTGATGCGCATTTCACGTGTTTCCAACCAGGATTTCTTATTCGAATAGATTTAATGCGCATTAGGAAGTTGGATGGAAACACGCTAATTGACACGCCTTACAAATCGTGTCTACGATATGAAAACTTCGGAACATACCAATGTATAAAATGTAGACATGCTACAGTTGTGTGCACGTTCTGGTAGCCCCATGGCCCCACGCCTCAAGTGGAACTAATGTAAAGCACTGGTTGCTCTCTACTTGTTCATCCCGAACTGTTTTTAACATAACAATCCGTTCACACTCAGGGGTGAAAGCGCGTAGTTATTAAACCTTCTGACAGCATTGTAAGGTTAGATGCAGGAATGTATATGTGTTTGATGGATACCTGCAAAGATCCTGAGTTGCTTAGAAGCCATAGTTTTGATATATGGCGCATATTACGAGAATCCGGCGTCCAGGAAGACTAAAATTAAGCGAAATATATGGCTTTTGTTATGTTCCCATCGGATACATTTATATGTGACACAGTTCTTCAGTTGTGCCGATCATAGAGTGCCGATGGAGGACTCGATGGAGGTGGCGTATGACACGTTTGTTGATACTTTTCACCGTTTGGGATATGTATTCAAATTACTGAAGGCACTCTAACCATTTTCTTCGTCGTGCCCTCCATCTAAACACCATTCTGACTGAGGGAGAGGTTCCTTGGGCCAGGTATTGTACGTTGTCTTTAACGAGTTGTGTAAATGTCAAGAGGAAAACGGTAACGTTATCATAGCTAGGAAAGGCTAGTAACTAGGCTAGCTAACTTGTTGGTAGACCATTTGACATGCTAAGAATATAACCATATAACGTTAAGGTAACCACTTAACTTAGTCAGCTAGCTAAGTAGTTGGCTACGAAAAGTGAGGGTCTGCGTGGCCTTATTTAGGTAACTTTGCTCAATTAACTGTACATTTTACAGATTAAACCTATCATGCGTGCCAGTAACGTTATTGTTCCCCAAAGAGGTAACGTTAACGTTACAGTACTTTAGCTAATATTATCATGCCAGGGCAACCTGTCTGGCAAGCGAAGTAAGTTACTCGTTAGCTTGGACAAGTTCGTTATCGATCATGTTTTAGCCTGTCAGTTCTTTTGGCTGTCAAAGTTTGTTATATATGTTGGAAAACTTAATAACCCTTTGTCGTCCTAAACACCCCGGTGTCACTGAATTATACGGGGTTGTAACGGTAAATGCTAACTGAACCATACAACTTTGGCCAACTAATAAGGTGGATAGCGCGGCTAACGTTAACGTTACTGTGCCGTGAAAAAGGCGTCAAGAAGTGCCATTCTGTACTGTGGTGGCTATATGTTGACATTCTTTGCATATTAGGAAATGTTATTAGTTGCACCTGTGATAAAGCCACTCTACGTTCACATAACTAAAAAAGTTTTCTGCACAGTTGATGCTGGTATTGTGTTTTGGATTTTATCCATTAATATCCATGTGTATTTATCTGTTGAAACAGCCATGGCAGCACTGTCGGAGGAAGTGTTGCTTGTGGTAAAGAGGGTTCGGCAAAGGAAGCAAGATGGAACCTTGTATTTGATGGCAGAGCGCATCGCTTGGGGTCCTGAGGGCAAGGATCGCTTCACCGTCAGCCACCTCTATGCTGATATCCGATGTAAGTTCTGTATTGGTGCTCACATCTACTGTGAACTAAAGTGTAATTGTCAACATTCTTAAATGTGAATAACATTAATTTTGACAGTTCACTCAGTATTGGCTGAAGGATGGGCTGGTGATCAGGTGAAAACTCTGGTGGATCACCCTTTTCTTTTATACTCCCATTTGTTAGTGGAAACTGGTCTGTTTAATCATAACCTGGCTATTTTCTCTTCTGTATAGTTGTTATCAAATATTGCATGGTGTATTTGATTGTGTAAAATGAAACGATAACCTGGCACCAGATTGTGGGAAAGTCGGAACAATGGCAGGTGCAATATACAATTAATAAATAATTCAAGTTAAAATTAAACCGTAATGACGGCAAATCTTTTGTGTTATAGGTCAGAAAATCAGCCCTGATGGGAAAGCCAAGATCCAGCTACAACTGGTTCTGCATACTGGAGAGAGCACCACTTTTCACTTTGCCAATGAGAGCAGCGCTCTTAAGGACCGTGAGGCCACAAAAGAACTGCTCCAGCAGTTGCTACCTAAGTTCAAAAAGAAAGCCAACAAGGAGCTCGAAGAGAAGAACAGGTGATTTTTGTGACATCATTGTTGTTTTTATGCCTTTACGGCACACACAGCATCCCCCCCCCCTTGTCCAATGCTCATAAGCTACATAACATTTGGTGTCTCTGTGATCGAACTCCAATTCCCAGGATGCTGCAGGAAGACCCTGTTCTGTTCCAACTCTACAAGGACTTGGTTGTGAGTCAGGTGATCAGTGCAGAGGAGTTCTGGGCGAATCGGCTGAGCATGCTTTCAGTGGAGGGTTCCGTTGCCAACAATAAGCAGGACGTGGGGATATCGGCTGCTTTCCTGGTGAGCAGATGTGGCCACTGAACGTGTCCTAGACTTAAAGCTTTTTTCAATGGAAGTTTTCTTTCGCTTCTCTCGTTCTCTTTTAGTCTATGACGTTTAATCCATTTTTGGGAAACTGACCTATACTGTTGTTGTAATTCTGTTCAAGAAATTACATTAAATTACTATTTGTGTCTTATTTACTTTCCTTTTCTGTGCTGCTTTGGCTCATCAATAAACTGCCTGCTTTGTATGGTGTGATGTCTCTGGTGTGGTGTGATGCCTGTTGAATCTAGACACTCATATGTGTACATTTCAGCGCTGGTGTCTCATGTTTCCCTGACTTGCAGGCAGACATTCGGCCACAGACCGATGGCTGCAACGGTTTAAGATACAACCTCACTGCCGACATCATTGAGTCTATCTTCAGAACCTACCCTGCAGGTGAGCTTTCATATTAAGCTGAAGAGAAGCCATCTCATCAGATTATGTGCACCTCACTGGTATGTTTCTACAAATTGGTGCATAAACTACACTCTGGATATATAAAAGCTTTGCTCTCTCTAGGTCTGTTTTGTACCTTTTCCTCAGTTTACTTATTTGAGTAGATATATCATCTGTAGCACAGCTTTTGCTTTTCCTTATTGTCAGTATATTTTTGCACACGTACAGTATCTCACTGCCATTGTCTGCGCTTCTCTGCCTGTATCTCCCATCATCCTTACTAACTCGTATGTACACTTCACCCCCCTCTCACTCACACACACACACACTCTCTCTCTTTGTCTGCAGTGAAACAGAAATATGCCGAGAATGTGCCTCATAACCTAACAGAGAAAGAATTCTGGACGCGCTTCTTCCAGTCCCATTACTTTCACAGAGATCGCATCAACACTGGCATGCAGGACATCTTCTCCGAGTGTGCCAAGCAGGACGAGAAGGGTGAGTGCCCTCACTCGACTGACCTAGACGTGTCATGCAGGCAACGTGACAAACAGGGTTGTGTGTGTGTGTGTTTGTCTGTGTGTGTGTGTGTGTGTGTGTGTGTGAAACATTAGTAAAAAGTTGGATGCAGTGTTTTCTCTTAGACCCTGACAAATTCAACCTCTTGCTGGCTAGTGCATCTGTGTTCTCTTGTATTAGTTGTTTAGTACTGCGGTTCCTAAGGAGCCCATTTGGGTCCTCTACAAATGAATGAGAATGAGCTATCTAACAGTCCTCTTTATGAAAGCAGGGGCCCATATTACAGTACTCAAAACATATCTGAGAAGTTTGATTGACCAGCAAAACACCAACATTTTTACTATGAACAAGTTTGTGTAATGTTTGTAGACAGGTTCGTTAACACTGTACCATGTAAAGCAGAAGCTTCTGAATCCCCCAGGCTTCAGAAGAGTTGGCTATCTAACTCTTCAATGCCACGCATAATAGGAGGGAAGAAATGGACTTTTCAGCATGAGCATCTTTCAGCCCCTTCTATTATATTACTTGGTCTGCTGTACGCTTGACACTTGACTGTCTACACTACACAATCTGGACTGTGGTCATAACATCTACATTTTATAACTTATTTCCTGTTATATATTATTGTTCTTAAAGTATATTATTTTGTTCTTGTTTGTCAAGCAGTTCTATGTTTACATTCTTGTCTTTTCATAGTCATAGTTAGTATTTAATAATAAGCAAAGCTATTGCACTGTTCAATCCTTGCACTGTTCACTTTTGTAAATTGTACTACCACCATTGCACACACTCTGACTCTACCATAGCACAGTATCATGGTCATTGCATCACATAGTCAGTCCATACCTTTGTAATCACTTCACAAATGTTTAACTCTTTAGATTTAAACATTTCTGTGAGTGATTTGAATGTATGTGAGATATACTGTATGTGTGTTTGTTGTGTTATGGTTGTATACGCTACTGGATGCCTAAAATTTCCCTCTGGATGAATAAAGTATCTATCTATCTATCTATCTAGGCTTAAAATCTATGGTGGTTCAAGGTGTCAAGAACCCAATGGTAGACCTTTTGTCCTTGGAGGATAAGAGCTTAGATGAAGTAAGACCTGACACAGATATTTTTGATATAGAAATATATTGTAATATGTATTCAAATCTTTACTGAGCCCGTCTCCTATGTGTTCCTCTTTACAGGGGTATGGTTCCAAAGTGGCTCCCTCCACCTCGAACAGTAAACCCACAGTGAAGGAGAACAGCAACTCAGCCATCATCAAGCGCTTCAATCACCACAGCTCCATGGTCCTCGCTGCTGGGCTGAAGAAAGGGTGTGTGTGTGTCTGTCTCTGTCTGTCTGTCTGTCTGTCTGCATTAGAGCACATGCATTTTGGGTAGATGTGTCTTGCCAGCTAATCACTCGTGGATCACAGTTGCTGTTAATATACTGTAGGTCTCTAAAGGATGTAAGTGTGTGTGTGTGCCTGTGAGTGATAGAGAGCACACATATTTCAATTCTGTTCTCGGTCTGATCTGGATGTACCTTCCCATATGGCACATTAATTATAAATGTAGTTTTCTAAGTTGTGCACACATGTATAAGTGTGACCATGTGTGTATGTGTTTGCATGCATCTGTCTGACAAAGTCCTGCTCTGTCTCATCCATGAGTGGAGGTCACCCCATTTGGAAGGGAAGCTATGTTTACCCTTAGGATATGTTGTTGAGCCATGCCCAGGCTATTTTGAATTGTGTGTACTGAATTGAGGAAGTAAAATGTGTGTTTTAGGGATGGTGCTAATGACCAGGCCAGTGAAACTAGCAGCACAGACGGGAACTCCAGAGACTCAGACTTCTTCCAGCCGCCCATTAAAAAGGTATGGACGCACTGAGTGGCTGGAAGACCACCTGAGTGAACAGGTGGAAGGTGAAGGTGCAGTCCGCAATTCTAACCCAGTATACTTTTGTTAGCTAGTTGCTCTTCATGGTTCTCTCAACTTTTGTTCAGTGTGTGCACTCAAAACAAAAATAAAAAATCTGGTGTGTTTTGCTTCAGGTTTGAGAAGTAGTTCAGATTGCTCTGGCCTTTTACACATAATGTTATTCTGACAGATTTTGCCTGGTTAGTCAAAGGCCACTATGGGAAAGAGGGACAGGCTCTGGCTTGTTGTAACTGAAATTATCTTTTGTATGTGTAGGTGAAACTGCAAGAGGCTATTGAGTATGAGGACCTGCAGAGTGGTTCAGGACCCAGAATGGTTGCCCTAAACCTGAAAAAGTCTGACAGGTAAAGGCTCATTTATGCACTACATTAATAATAGATACGAACGAAGCTTTCTGTTTGCACTTTGCGTTCATTATTTTCCTTTATTTGTCCATTTACCTCAAGTTCCTGAGTACATACGAAACTGTTCAACGTATAAAATGTGGGCATATTGCAAACACCAACCTGTTTATGGTCTAGTGCAGTGATTCTCAACCTTTTTTGAGTGACCACTCCTCAGAATAAAGTCAAACATACCTGGGTGAATCCTTTACATTTATGATTTTATTATTCTGTTTGGTTAAGTATTATAATCATATGATCTAGTTGTGAAGACCACCAAGAACGATAACTATAACCATAACGATAAAAGCGTTCACACTGAACAACGATAAACAAAGTCTCTCCTTGTGTTAATGAATGTGACGGTTAAAATTCTATGTGTTCTGATTGGCTATTAGCTTTTTATCGTTCTGAAAATCGCTCTGAAAGTGATTTCCAACGATATCGTTCTTCATGGCGTTATTGTTATAGTTTATGTGTGAACGTCGCCATTCATATTAACGAGAATGATATTCATTTATAATTATCGTTATTGTTATCTTTCTTGGTGTGAATGCTCCCTTAAATGTTTGAGTTTGATTCTTTATGGTCAGACACACACCCCAGTGAGCAATGAAATCCACCACCAAGCTTTTGATGCACCGTCTGCGTTTGATCTGTCATATACTTGGGAGCAGTTAGGAATAAGGCACATTGCTCACATTGGTGGAGAAAGTTTGTGTGATCAGGCTTTCATGAAGCTCACTGTCCATTTTGTGTGTGTGTTTGTGTGTCAGGTACGCTCACGGTCCAGTGCCACTCCAATCCCACCAGTACTCCACCACCCAGGATATAATCACGGCGGTCAACTGCATCCAGCATGAGATGGCCGGCTACAAACCTTGCCTTACACAGGTGCCCAGTTTATCTTAGACATTTCTATGACATTCTGTGAATTCTATATTTTCGGTGTACAAAGAAAATATACCATGTAAATAATGAAGTTAGTAAAGTATATTGAAAAGCTTTATAAAGGGAACAAGCTTTGCCACAGCATAGCTTTGTAATCAGCAATGTCTCCATATTTTCAAAAGGCTCTTAGATGGGGATCACACCAGAAGTAACAAAGCAGCAAAGCATAACGCAACTCTTACTCAGAACACAATAATTCTAGTAATTCAAACAAAACTCTTTCTCATTGTTAAGTGGTGTTGAGTACAATGGAAAAAAAACATCTCACCCCTATAAAGATAAATTGCCTTGATTGGTCTGAATGCTTGAAATGTTCCTTGAACAAACTGATATTTGATGAGCCTTTTATTACACTCTTATGATGTTGATGCAAGTTCAACACTCAGCTCCTTTGTCAGTAGCTCAAGACTGGTGCTGTCAGTGTGATCCCCACCTTAAAGTCCTAAATGCTCTCAAAGATGTTTGAAATAGGGATGCCATTCACATAACAATATGTACGCATTCCATGTTTAACATGTATATAGAATTAGTAGATTTTGTTGTTTTGTTTGTTTGTTTTTGTAGCACACCAAAACTCATTTAATGTGCGCCGTAACAGGTGATGTCCAGTAATGCTGTTAGCTCTGCCATTGCTGCCCTGTCACCAGGAGGAGTCCTTATGCAAACCTCTACTCAGCAGACCATGAATCGTGAGCAAACCTGCAAACCTACACACACACACACACACACACACACACACACACACACACACACACACACACACACACAAACACAAACGCTCAGCCTTTCTTCCTATCCTCCTTTCCCATATCTCTTCCTCATAAGCCAGCTCCCTAAAAAACATTTAACGGTCTAACTGGTTGAACAAGACAATATGATTTCTGGCTGGCTTTCTATTCTCCTAAAATCTTAAATTGTTGTTGGTTATGGTATTTGATAGATGTTTTTGTCCAAAGCCAATGAGTTACACGGTTCACATTGTAACACACATTGTAACACACATTAACACTCATACCTGATTACAGTGATATTTTCACAGTTGCCCACAGTGATTATCAGTGTGCCAGTACACAGTGTTTTATACTTAAATGCTGTGTTTGATATATAGTTGCTGCGTGTGTCTTTCAGAGCTGGTGCCCAGTGATGTGCAGGGTGAGTTGAAACAGTTGTACACAGCTGCAGGAGAGCTTCTGAGGCACTTCTGGACCTGTTTCCCTGTCAACACACCCTTCTTAGAAGAAAAAGTAAGACCAACCCACCAGCCAGTAGAGCTACATTCAGTGTGAATATAATATAGCATAATAATAGAATATAGAAAATTATCATAAGAAACATTCACTAATCTAAACAACCAGGAAATTAGTAAATTAGTTTTGTTTGTCCTTCACAGGTGGTGAAGATGAGATCAAACTTGGAAAGATTTCAGATGGCGAAGCTCCGTCCTTTTCAGGAAAAAATCCAACGGCAGTACTTGAGCACTAACGTAAGGCCCAACTCTGTTCATGCTGTATGATAAAAAGCCTTGTAAATGTTAAAACTAAAACTCTGCAGGTGGTCATCAATATGGTATTTTTCACTTGCATTCCTGAGACATTCTGTCTATATTCACCAATAGTGATGACCCAGAGATATAGCTTCAGACATCCCGAGAATAGTTTTTTCAAAAATATACATTCCCAGCTTCAAAAAAAAAGCTTCTCTGAAAATAAGTGAAAAAACGACAGGGAGTAAAACCTCATGCCAGTTCCTTTGCTTACCTGTGCCCTACCTGCTTACCTGTGCCCTACATGCTTACCTGTGTCTACCCCTCTAGATCACTGGGCACCTGGAGGACATGCTGCAGGCTGCCTACAACAAGTTCCATGCTTGGCAGACTCGGCGGATGATGCGAAAAACCTGAAGGACTCGTGGCACGTGGGCTGTGTTATGTAAACACCACGGGACGACTTAGAATGATGGAGACGGATGGTGGACAGAGAAGTAGTAGAGGAAGAAAAGAGAGGATGGGAGAGAATGGGAAGGAGGGGGGTGAAGACAGAACTCTCCTGAGGCTTTCTAGCCTGCTGGGATGAGGCTTCCGACGTTGACCTCTCCTGAAGGGAGGGTTGGGGGGTGGGGTGGGGTGGGCGGGCGGTTGTGGGTATGTGGACATGGATGGCGGTTTGTTACCTCCCTGTTGACCCAGAAGATGGCAACTGTGGTGACCATCCACAACTGTACTTCTGTTATGTTTGTTCCCTTTTTTTTCCCTCCACTTTTTTGTTGAGGAGGTTGTTTGGCACCTGGTCAAACCTGTGATGTGACGTGACGTCACCAGGCCTGCCGCAAGACAGTGTTGTATCACGACCAAACTGCTGGGTTTTCTGAAATAATTGGGTGGATTCTCAGGAAATACGGACATGCAATGCAAAAGGACAAATGACTGGGTTATAGAGCACAACATTGTGGTGCCCCATGATGGAGGACTAATTAAAAAAAAAATGTGACAAGTTAAATGCAAAACAGTGTAGTCCTCTCTAATAGTATTTCCTGGGTTGTTGAAACCCGCTCCCAAGGCCTTGGGCTACAGAGGGAGTTGATGAAAGCAATACCAAATGTACTACATGACAGTATGTGTGTGTATGTGTGGCGTGGCTGAAACACACTGCCCACTGCCAATGCACTGTTTTTTTTTTTCTAAACATCTGCACATTTTAGCTGCACTGAGGAAGTTCTGGATGTTGCTGAAAAATGCTAAATAAAATAATACAAATGATACATACGTGTGTGTATTTGAAGTAAGTGTTCTGTACTGAAACAAGACTGATGCCAGTATTTTCTTAACTTTGACGTAACAAGCTAACGATTACAGGATTGTGAGTACAGTTGTATTCCTTGTTGTACATGATGAGCTATTTTTCTCATCACTGTGTATAAATGAGCCAAAATCCTGCCTTTGTATAGTGAATCTATGCACTGGTTGGCGTAGACTAGAGCATACTATTATGATTTTAGGGGTGGTTTGTACAGCATTTCCCTCTAGATTAATCTGTACAGCCAAGGATTTTCATGATCATGATGAAAATGGTTGCACTGCAGTCCTTTGCACTGACATTGTCTGGTAGGTAATTTTGTTGACCACTGCAGACCATGCCTGGGTCCCTAGAGCTTCTCAAGTTTCAATCAATACAAGAGCCCTAATGGATGCTGTAAGTGCATGGATATAGCGCTCTGAAAATGCGCCTGAATCTTAGATGAACAACACCCATTAGTTTATTTTCTTTTCATGAAAGCTACTCTCACAAGCACTGTTAGGATCAGTCGAAATGTATGAGTCTTTGTATATGACTGGACCAGAACTACAAACTACTATCATGTACACTGGGCAAAACGTTCCTGCGCACTATAAATTAGTGCGCAGTTCCCTTCAAAAAGTAGTACCGGTTGAAGCGAAGCAATGCGCGAGGCGAAGTATCCCATTTCAACTTTCGCTATCGCTACTGTCAAATATTGACAGCCCGACCGACCTACCATGGACAGTATGTCTGTGCAGCCCCTGTAAACCTGGACCTTGAGATGACACAAATCCAACATCGTGGACAGTAACACCAGGTTTGTTTACAACAAACTGTGAATCGATTTAAAGCTTTAGTTACTAATTTCTTGCATGCTAGCCTCGAAGTGACTACGAACGTGAGGCTACTGTGAGGAACCAAGTTAAGTACCGAGCTGAGATGTGGAAATAAATTGGAGCACAGTAGAAGCTAGCTAATAAACCAACTAACTTTTATAAGCACATGTTAATGGACTACTTTAGTAGGTAACTTGTCAGAGTAACATTCAGTATTTTGAGTAAGTTATTGAAGTTACTGTAATCTCAGTACGGCACTAACGTTACTTCTAGCGAACGCACTCTGGCAGAAGTATGAGTCCCGTGACGCTGGGTCATGCTGTTTCATGCTAAGTAGTCAACACTCAGCAACCGGTAGAACCATACGAACTTGTACAAAACTTGTTACCGTTTATTTTGTTCATGTACGGATTTCTCATTGACATTGAGTCGACAACTTGATTTTACAATAAAAACAAGTTGCTTCATCTTGGTAGCTAACCAGCATGTCGATGATGGCTGAGCAGCAGCCGTGCCCTGGAATGTGTGGGTTTGCTGTCAGTTTTGCATATTGTTGTGAGTTGACATAATCTTTACATTGTCACTTTGTTACTTAATACGTAATGAAGTTAGTTAGTTTCTAACATTGTTACCTTTCCACTGTATTGTGTATGCACCATTCGAGACGAGTATGGCCCACTCGTCATAAACGACTGAATTAGTAGATGAGTTTACATTAATCTTGTCAGAAGGGGTGCTTTACATATGGCAATATAGCTTAACTTCTGTCACTGTTGTGTGTGTGTGTGTGTGTGTGTGTGTGTGTGTGTGTACCGGTATATACTAAGTTGGTGCCTTGTCCTTTAAAAAAGCTATTGTTCAGCAGCTGAGAGGAGAAATCAAGGGTGGTCATGCGTTTGCAATTGAATTGAGGATGCTTTGGATCATATGACGGTAGGCAGCTGGTGATGGTCTGAGGACAAAGGTAGTCTCATGTTCTGAATGAAAGACAGAGATATCAGATAGAGGGGCTGTGGGCTCCTGTGCTTTCTCTTTTCTTCTTTGCCGTGACTCAGACCGAGTCACTCAGTTTTCAAAACAAGATGCCCTAAGCTCTGCAAGACTCATTTATGCATTTGACATATCCTAACAAGGTAAAAGTGCAGGGAATTCAATGTAAATAGATTCAGAGGAGACTCTTTCTCCAACATTCACTTAAATATTTTTGTTTTTCTCAGCTCTGCAGGATGATTCCTGTTCTTCCAGAGTCCTGCACTCATGTCCTTGCCGAGTTTGACTGCCTGGACCCCTTACTCTCTGCCCTGCGCCTGGACTCAGGCAGACTTAAGGTACCATCTTCACCTTGTCCGTTTATCCATCGTACCGACTCTGTCAACCTCTACAGTCTGTAAACCATTTTTCTGTCGGCTGTATTTACTCTAATTGTTTATTTGGTGATGGGTATCCCTCTCTTTGACATTCAGAAACTATCATCCATGTTTTCCTATTCATTTAGTCTACCTGTACATTGCTCTGAGCTGTGTATATGATATTTAGAAGGGGCTTCAATCACCTCTGTTTGTTTACTCCACCGCAGCCTATTGAAAAAGGTCAATCATAAAGGTAATCATACAAACACAAGCATGATGTGATTGGTTTGTTTGTACTGTTAATGGATAGAGTAGCATGGTTGACAGGTCCCTTAACACCTTAGGCCTCTGATATTTTACTCCTTTCAAGTGAAAATGTGTTAATATGAGTCTCATCAATAGGGATGTAACGGTATGAAAATTTAGCCTCACGGTTATAGTGACCAAAATTATCACGGTTTTCGGTATTATCACAGTATTTCTAAAAGTGTGTTCAATATGTTCAGAAAACACTGATAGGCTTACACAAGCTGAAATAGTTTCAAAAAGTGTCCCATACACTTTTTTATTCATGTTTAATTGGCTATGTGCTTATAGCTTAACTTATCCTACCATAACATGAAGTTTGCTAATTCTGTTATTTGGATGCAATGAGTGAAACCAAAGTTAGCGTTCAAAATAAAACTTTAGGCTACTGTATTCTCCTGATAACGTGAGTGGAATGGATTTAATGTGGACGCGAACATAAAAACACGCAGAGTGGCTACATGATACAGTGCACATTTTGCGGTGGAAAAGTTCCGCCTTTTAAAATCAGGTGTAGCCTAATCCGAATCGCAGTTAAAACCATCAATTAAACAACAGAATCAGTAGGGTACCAGTTTTGTTTCATTGTACCAGGCCTACTGTATGTCAAAAACAGGCTCGGATGAAGCTGGGAAGGATTAAACACACGGTTTCCACACCGCAGTAATCAACCGTGATAATCATGATATTTGAAATGAAAACGGTAATTGTTATCGTCAACATTTTTATTGCGGTTTACCATTATACCGGTAATCGTTACATCCCTACTCATCAACCTTAATGAATAGCCTAGAATTTACTGATTGCTTATCCATGTCAAGGTGTTAGCATTGTCTTTGATGTGTATGTGTTCTTCAGTAGCAAAGCTCCACTCCAATTGTTGTGTCATGAAAATTCAATTTAATCCCTCTACGTTCATCATTTGTTGATGAAATTACACAAATAGGGACAACTACTTTAAGCTTTGATTGTGCCTTATGGGAAAATATACAGCAAACAAAGCTGAATGCATATCTGGCCCCTCAAGACTAGCAGCCCTTGTAGAAATTACTTCCAACGAGTGGTGTTGCTATATACTTTTATGCTGGATAGTTTGAGGTATATTTAGAGAAATTTTGCCTAGTGAATTCCTAGGCTGTGTTGGCTCTTGTTTACCTTCTGATGAATCTGGGTTACTTGGTTAATGTTTAGCCGAAGCCTGGGCCACATTGTGGATCTTGTGTGTGTGTGTGTGTGTGTGTGTGTGTGTGTGTGTCTCTCTGAGCATGTCCCTTTCCATTTTGTTTTTGGGTTTATGTGCATGTGTACACGTGTTTATATGTGTGTCTGTGCGTTTGTGTGTTGCAGTGCACATGTCTGGCAGTGTCCAGGAAGTGGCTTGCTCTGGGGACTTCTGCAGGGGGTCTGCATCTCATTCAGAGAGAAGGCTGGAAGCAGAGACTCATCCTCACACACAAGGTGATTCTAGTAGATATTAGTGTATTTGTATGTGTTGTTAGTATTTACAAAAACTTCCTCCTAACCAATTATATGCCATCTTATCACTGAATAATTTCACAGACTTGTGTACACAAGTATACTTGGCCTAGAAACCTGATTCAGTGGCAGCCGTAGCCTACTTGGTTAGGGCTTCGGGCTTGGAACCGAAGGGTTCCCGGTTTGATCCCCGACCAGTGGGAACGGCTGAAGTGCCCTTGAGCAAGGCACCTAACCCCTCACTGCTCCCCGAGCGCTGCTGTAGCAAGGCAGCTCACTGCTCCGGGTTAGTGTGTGCTTCACCTCACTGTGTGTTCACTGCACAGCACCATGTCAGATGTCAGCACTCTGTGTGTTCACTATTTCATGGATGAGATAAATGCAGAGACCAAATGCCTTGTATACGCAAGTATACTTGGCCTAGAAATCAGATTTACATTTACAGATAAATAAATCAGATTCTGCATCATGCATTCTGTCCATTTGGCAATCTGGAGTATATATTTAGGCCTATGTATTTTTAAAATTTGACTATGCATTTCTGTTAATGAGTCGTCATCTCATAAGCCTATTTGCTGCGTTATCAGGAAGGATCCATCACTCAGGTAGCATGCTGCCCTCACGATGAAGACTTTATCGCTGTTGCGACAAGGTAGTTATTTTCACACCACTGTGCCTCCTCCTTTCTCCTCCTCCCTGGGTGATGTTTGTCTATGATGTTTCTATATTGCATTGCAATGAGTACTGCGTACATCTGTGTGCATCACTGATAATGTAGTTCACGTCTTTTAGTGTTATTGTAGCGGTTCTGGCATGTGTTCATGTTGGTTGTGCATGTTGGTGTTTCCATGTGCGTATTTGGGCTGCTTCTTTTGATCTGGTGTGTGAGTGTGTGCGTGTGCGTGTGTGCGTGCGTGCGTGCGTGCGTGCGTGCGTGCGTGCGTGCATGCGTGCGTGCATGTGTGTGTGTGTGTGATAGTCAGGGGGTGGTTGGTGGTGAATTCACTAACTGGCCCTGCTGGATGCAACAGCATGATATATGTGCATTGACTGTGACAGTCAGGATGTGTTTGTGCATGTATTAATTGCTTGTGTGTGTGTGTGTGTGTGTGTGTGTGTGTGTGACAGTCAGGGGGTGGTGGTTGTGTGGGAGCTGCAGCTAGAGCGGCGGGGTCGGCCCGAGCGAGCGTGCGTGTCCTGGGAGCATCGTGGCCAGGCCGTCACTGCCCTGTGCTGGGATACCGCCGCCCTGCGCGTCTTTGCCGGGGACGCCGGGGGGAAGGTGTCTTTCATCCGCGCCGCCTCCTCCAAACTTGGAAAGGTAACGGGAGTGAGTGCTCATTGAAGGTCTTGAATGGTTGTGACTGAATAATTACTTTACTCCTACAGTGCTATGGGCAGTTGTTTGCTATGGTGTTTTATATTACAGTGTGTGCTTATAATTGTGCTATATTTGGGAGCATGTTTATACTTGTGTTTGTCCGAAATATTGAAATGATGCTGAAATTAGATTTTGCGGACTTGTGTAAGGAGTGTTTATTAATCTTCTCATACTAATACATTTGTGTGTGCTTTGATGTGTGTGTGTGTGCGTGTATGTGCGCGTGCGTGCGCGCCTGCGTGCGTGTGTGTGTGTGTGCGTGTATGTGCACGTGCGTGCGTGTGTGTGCGTGCATGTATGTGTGCGCACGCATGTGCCTACAGGGCTCTGCGTTTGTGATCTTCCCTGTGCAGACAGTCACCACAGTGGACTCCAAGGTGGTACAGATGGGCTACCAGGAGGGCCGGCTGCTCGTGTCCTCCCTGAGTCGCTGCTACCTGTGCGACACAGACAGGTGTGTGTGTGTGTGTGTGTCTGTTACTAGTATTACATTAGCCAATAATTATGTTGATATCTTTCTACCTCTGCCCCTCGAAACACTCTTTCTCTCTTTCTCTCTCTTTCCAACAACCTCACTCTGTTTGGCAGGAAGTGGTGTGTGTCAGAGGCAGCACACTTTATTTGACTCTGGAAGACATTTGACTTGGGTTGTGTAATCATTGTAACTACTTTAAATGTAACGTTTTAAAAGTACAAAGTCTCTCTATGTCTCTCTTTTTGGGTTCTGTCTTTCATTCGTCCAGAGAGAAGTTCTGGCGAGTAGGTAATAAGGAACGTGACGGGGAGTACGGCGCGTGTTTCCTGTCTCAGGCGCGGGGTGCTGGGGGAAGTCCTCCCCCCCTTCTGTACTGTGCCCGGCCTGGATCACGTGTGTGGGAGGCCAGCTTTGGTGGGGAAGTACAGAGCACACACCAGTTCAAACAGCTGCTCGCCTGCCCAGCCGTGCCCCTCATCACCTACAAGTACGCAGCTCTGTGTGTGTGTGTCTGTGTGTCTGTGTGTGAGTGTGCGTGTGTGCGCACGTGTGTGTGTGTGTGTGTGTGTGTGTGTGTGTGCGCGCGTGTGCGTGTGTGTGCACATGTGTGTGTGTGTGTGTGCGCGCGCGTGTGCGTGCGCGTGTGCGTGTGTGTGCACATGTGTGTGTGTGTGTGTGTGCACGTGTGTGTGTGTGCACATGTGTGTGTGTGCGCGCGTGTGTGTGTGTGTGGTGCCAGCTTGGGTGGGAAGATGAAAAGAACTCACCTACATCACAAGTGTGTGTGTGTGTGTGTGTGTGCGTGCGTGTGCATGCGTGTGTGCTTGCCTCAGCACCATGTCAGATGTACGTAGGTGTAGACTTGACTAGACGTAGACTTGTTTGCTGTGGTAGATCCATCCCAGTGCAGTGTAATAGTGTAGCAGTGCATCTGTGTTTCTGTGAACGCTTGTTGGAGTGAGCAGATGTGCATGTTTACCCTGCTTTGTCTCGAGGGCAAAACAGTGTCTGTTTGCATTCCTTTTCAAAAATATTCCTACCAGGAAATGGATGTCATCTCAACTGACCACACCTGAAATAATCAAGGTGTTTTTGTTGTTTTTCACAGGCATGAGTCACACTATAACCCCAACCAGAAAAGCCCTCAATCTCTGGCCTTCCCAAAGCTGATACAACTCGGGTAAAAACACCAAATCATTCATCTAAACTACTGGATGCAGTATAGTGTAAAAATGCATTGAATGGTTAGATCAGATCACAAAAAGTGGAGAATCATTAGACAGTCACAGGTCTAATCTTGTTTATGGAGGATTTTGAGAAAGTGTGGGACCTCTTCTGATTGTGATTGTGTGTGTGTGTGTGTGTGTGCGCGCATGCGCAGGGATCAACACCTTCTGACCTGGACTGAATCTGCCATCTATATCTTTACACCTCAGAGTGACCAAGTGCTCTTATGGACCGAAGTCAAAGGTCAGATTCTCCCTGATTCTGTGTTATATTTAACAACGCTTTAACAACACTAGGGATGTAACGATTACCGGTATATTGGTAAACCGCGATACAAATGTTGACGATAAAAATTATCGTTTTCTTTTGAAATATCATAATTAGATAGATAGATAATTTCTTGAATTTCCCCTGGGGATCAATAAAGTATCACGGTGGATTACCGCAGTGTTGAAACCGTGTGTTTAATCCTTCCCACCTTCATCCGAGCCTGCTTTTGACATACAGTAGGCCTAGTGCAATGTAACAAAACTGGTACCCAATGATTCTGTTGTCTAATTGAAGGTTTTAACTGCGATTCGGATTAGGCTACACCTGATTTTAAAAGGTGGAACATTTTCACCGCAAAACGTGCACTGTATCATTTAGCCACTCTGCGTCTTTTTATGTTCACGTCCACATTAAATCCATTCCACTCACGTTATCAGGAGAATGCCGTAGCCTAAAGTTTTATTTTGAACACTTACTTTGGTCTCACTCATTGGATCCAAATAACAGAAATAGTAAACTCCAAGTCATGGTAGGGTAAGTTAAGCTATAAACACATAGCCAATTTAATATGAAAAAGTGAACGGGACATATTTTGAAACTATTTCAGCTTTTGTAGGCTTATCAGTGCTTTCTGAACATATTGAACACACTTTTAAAAACACCGTGATGATACCGAAAACCGTGATCATTTTGGTCACTATAACCGTGAGGTTAAATTTTCATACCGTTACACCCCTCAACACTTTACTGCTCTGATTTTGTGTTATATTTAACAACGCTTTAGCAACGCTTTAACAATGCCTTAATGCTCTGATTCTGTGTTATATTTAACAACGCTTTAACAACGCTTTAATGCTCTGATTCTGTGTTTATATTTAACAATGCTTTAATTCTCTGTCAGGATCTCCCTGATTCTGTGTTATATTTAACAACGCTTTAACAACGCTTTAACAACGCTTTAATGCTCTGATTCTGTGTTATATTTAACTACGCTTTAACAATGCTTTAACAGCGCTTTAACAATGCTTTAATGCTCTGATTCTGTGTTATATTTAACAATGCTTTAACAACGCTTTAATGCTCAGTCAGGGTCTCCCTGATTCTGTGTTATATTTAACAACCCTTTAGCAACGCTTTAACAACGCTTTAATGCTCTGTCAAGCCGCTTGGTATAGAAGGCCTTGTACTACTAAATCTAAATTTAAAAAAATAATAATAACTTCACCCAATTGATCTGTCTGTGCCAGTTGGTTGAAGTATGTATGGTATATAGAAGAACATGCTGTATGGCAGTGTTATTATTGTCTCAAGAAATTAATGCACAAGATTATTTCCTCTTTGTTTTGTTTTCTTGGCATGGCCATTAAATGGTTAAAGGTACATTTTACCAGGATCTACACCTTTACTACACCTTAAAAACACATTTTCAACAGATTGGAGTGTCTGATATACATGGCCTTATTTTTTTAGTATTGACCATTGGTAGTGTATGTTGCTACTTCTTGTTCTTCCTGTGGTCATTGTGTAAGTGAGTTTGTTTTGTGTCTGTAGGCATCGTGGACGTGGCAGTGTTCCGCAGCGAGCTCTTCTGTCTTTATGGCGATGGACGCTTGTCCCACTTCTCGGTGCTGTCAGCCGAGCGTTGCGTGGAGCGGTTGCTACGGCGTGAGGCTTGGACCCTGGCAGCCACTGTCTGCTGCATGTTCCAGCACGCTGTTGCATCCGGAAGGGTTAGTTAGCAAACACACACACACACACTCACACACACACACACACACGCCGCCATGTCCAAACATGACATTACCTGTGGGCCTGCACATACACACAGAAACAGAGATGTTTCACTCAGGCACACACATGCATTAGCAATATAGCATATATCATTTGCATTGTACTGTAAGTATAATGTAAACTTACATTTGAATTCCTATACATTTTTGAATTTGATAGTAATTTGATAATAATAATCTCTCACTGCTGCACTGCCCCACTCAACAGGCCAGGAAGTCTGTTCCCATGGACCGTCTGGAGAACCTCAAGGCTCAGCTCAGCTCCGCCTCACACCTGGAGCTGATTGGTCAGCTGGAGGAAGTCATCTCCAAGCTGGAGCCTTTAGACTCCGCCTGCAGTAGTCGCCGGAGCAGTATCTCCTCCCATGTGAGTGGTGTTTGTTCATTGGTCAGATAAGCCACTCTGTTGTATCTTGAAAATCTGGACTGAGTTTTGCTTGTCAATTGGCCCAAAGCTTGTGAAGTCATGTGCGATGTGTACACTTCACTTCGTAGCACCTCAAGAGGAGAAGAGGTATTATAATGGCTATGCTTTCCCCTCTTGTGTTAGTGGAGCATCTTTCACCCTGTTTACACGACAACGCTTATGGGTGAAAACTACAAAATATTTGATCAGATGTGCCTTTCGTTAGACGGTGATGGCATTTTGGGGCTTAAAAACGTAAAAAAGTGAAACCACCCTCCAGAGTGGAAATCTTAAAAAACGCTCCACTGCCGTGTTCCCGTCTAAAGGGTAAAAACGCAAAAGTCTGCTCTGATCTGCTCACAGTGGCTCTCATCGCATACGCGTTTACACTGCCACCTAGCCACCTGGCGTGCATACTACATCAAATATCACACACTTTTGCGCCACCGTATGCACGCAGATTTCCCCCAAAAAACCCTTGTCTAAACGCGGAATAAAAAGTCAGAACACAACGCCACTTTTGCGTCTTCTCTTCAGATTGTTTCCGTCTAAACATAGCCTTTGATTGCGAATTTCAGCTTCAGATGGTGCGTAGTGCTTGTTACGTTAGATTTGGGTTGCAACGACAAACTGCACTGTGGTAAATGCACAGAAGAAAGGGAGGGAGGCCTATGTAAAATATGCCATACATTAAATCACTTTTTATATTATGGATGTACATTTGAGTTAAAATGTGTTGTTTATATGTCCTTCAGGAGAGCTTCAATGTTTTGGACTGTGGCATCTACCGGGTCATCAGCCGCAGAGGAAGCCAGTCAGACGAGGACACCAGCTCCCTGGTTAGCCAATCGATGCTTGAGGAGGAGCGGCTGAAGGAGTTTAGTTTTACTCAGGAGGAGGAGCCAGGGGAGCAGGGTAAGGGCGGGGCCTCTGACAGAGCCGCCTCTTAAAGGGACACACACCCTTTTAAACCCCTACCCCCACCATTGTCTCAGGAGCTAGAGTTCTGACCTGATAAATTTGAGAGATTGCAGTAAGGTCTTAATGCCTTAAAATATTTTTAAAAGGCTACAAAAAAGCTTTTTATATTTTTGTTACAAAATAGTTTAATATACTTTCTGACATTATATCAGTGAGCCATTTACATGAGCCAATGTCCTGGTGCATAACTGTTAAAAAGTAATTTGGGAAAATTGTTGCATATGAGATTAAATTTCGAAGGCAGCTGAAATAAAAAGACATAAACCAAAGGCCAGTGAGGTTTTCATTATACACGTATTCCACTGTTGTCACCTGTGCCTCCTCATTCTTTTGTTGGTTTGGATTGCTCCTTGTCTTGCATCCACAGCACATGCATGTTTGCAGTAGACCTGCTCAAATCCTCAAAACCAAAAGTGTGAGGTAAAGCTTCACTGGCATTGCTACAACTGCTTGTCTCATCTCATCTCACTCTTATTTTGCCTTCCATGTTTTCCCCTTTTCCCTTCCCCTCATCACCGCTCCTCCTGTCGGTCTTTTATTTCTCTTTTGCTTCCGCTCTTCTCTTCTTTCCTCTCTCCTCCCTTTTCTTCTTTTCTTTCTGCTCTCTGTCCTCTCTTCTCTTCCCCTCTCCTCTCTTATCTTCTCTCTTCCCATTTCTCCTGTCTTCTCCTATCTTTACTTCTCTCTTTCCCTCTCTTCCCATTTCTCCTCTCTTCTCCACTCTTTTCTTCTTCTTTTCCCCTCCTTTCTTCACTCTTTCGCTCCTCTCCCTTCTCCTCTCATACCCCATGATTTTCCCATCATGCCCTGGGGCTCAGAGGGCCATCAAGGAGAACGGGTGGAGGCGGAGCGCGTGGAGCCTGGGCTGCAGTTTCACCTCCCTCTGTCATTCCGCCCCAAACCACCACGCATTGCCCTGCAGGCCGTCCGAGACAGGTGATACACACACGCACATGCGCACACACACCACACACACTCTCACACGCTTTCACAAGCACACAAACATAAACCACCACAAACTCTGATACACACACGCACATGCGCACACACACTCTCACACACTTTCACAAGCACACAGACATAAACCACCACAAACTCTGATACACACACGCACATGCGCACACACACCACACACACTCTCATACACTTTCACAAGCACACAGACATAAACCACCACAAACTCTGATACACACACGCACGTGCGCACACACACCACACACACTCTTACACACTTTCACAAGCACACAGACATAAACCACCACAAACTGATACACACACGCACATGCGCACACACACCACACACACTCTTACACACTTTCACAAGCACACAGACATAAACCACCATAAACTCTGATACACATGCGCACACACACACTCTTACAAACACAAAGACGTCAACCACCAAAAACTCTGACAGGTAGCATATACAAATACTGTATATAGGCCCTAATTTAATTTATGGCATTCAAACATAAAAGATCTAAAGCTAATTTAATAACTTAAATCGTTTTGCTAATTTAATGCCATTAACAAGATTTTAAGTGCAGATATGGGGGAGTTGGTGTAAGCCTCCACACACCACATGACACACCACAGCTTTAGTTTACGCAATAGACATTTTGCTTATTGGCCGTCGCTCGTCATTGAAATCACGGCCCTTAATCACACACAAACAGAAAACACACAAAACTAAAAAATCTATTAACATATTCGCACCCACATTCTCAAAGGGAGGCAAGACTCAGAATGTCACACTCACACACACACATCCACAGCTTTCTATAGCCTCAAACATTACACTGCAGACCCCTGAAGAAAGGTAACTCACGCACACATTAATTTCACCACATATATAAAGCATAAAAACGCAAGTGCACTCGTGATATGCTTACTACATACACACACCCACATACATAAATAATGGATGATTGATTCTCAGCTTTGAAACAGACCCCTCTAGACCCATACACAACCCATACCCAAAATTCTGAATCTGTTTAGCCTTTTCAAATTTCTAAAGAGTCTGGTAAGGGAAATGTTTCAGCAGTATGTGCCCTCTTGGGATAAAGACTAATTTATAGTCTAACTTATATGTGGATTATTTTGCATATATTTACACACACACAGTGCCATATTGGTACACAGGGCAAAAACACAGCAAAACATCCAAGGAAAAATATAGACAAAAATAAAAATACGTAAAACAAGAGTCTTTATTTCCAGTACCTGCTCAGTACTAGGCAGAGGAAAGGGAAATTATATACGGCACTTCTCTACTTTTGTGTCTTTGTCAAACATCTGGCAGTGAGAGGCTTAGTGGTGAGGTCTAACAAAGAGAGATAGAGAGAGAAACAGAGAAGTGAAACTGATTCGCCTTGAGCCTACTGGTGACTGACCCTCAGAATAGCGCAGAATAGTGTTTGGGCTTCCTCTTTCACGCCATGCACATGGCACCTATATAAATGCATCATTTTCCATTCACCAAGGTCTACTCACTCACAGGGCTTTCACCCTCGCATGATATGGTATGTACACAAGATAGTTGGCTTGGTTGGTCATTTGTCATGTTCGATTGATCCTAGATGGATGACTGAGAAGTTTTTTTGACCTCATAACATTTTCTGGTTCTCTATACTTGATTTGTTGATATTTGAAACTTGAATTTCCAGTTCTGACTTTTCAATGATCTCAAGTTTCCTCATTTTATTATTTCGCATTTTAATGTGTCCTGTCATGAGGCAATAACTATAGGTCAAACATTTTTCTGGTCCATCGTGACTGTCATTAAAAGGTTTATTCTAGAAAAAGCAGAACTTTAGAAATTGCATGTGATTCGGCGGGTATCATTACTCAGACCAGGTTTTACTGAACAGTGTGTGTGTGTGTGTGTGTGTGTGTGTGCGTGTGCTGCAGTGTGTCTAGCTTTGTGAAAAAGACCACAGAGAAGATCAACACCCTTCAGATGAACACTGAACTTTGGCCTCGGCCTGACCTCAGAGAGGGGTCACAGGGTGAGGTCATCAGCTCTACTGCCCCATTTCCAGAGGTGGTGGACAACGAGTGAGTTCCCGGCTTATCTTACATGCTCATGTGTTATTACAAAAAGTGGTAAATGTACTGTAACACTAACAAAGTATAATGGATAATTTAGTATTTTTGAATGTATCAGTTTAAGTAAGCAAATATACCCACACATTGAAAACACTGAGGAAGGCTAATATAAATACTGTTTACAGACTATCTTGAACCTCTGTTTTTCTTGTGTACATTTTGATGAGATGTACTTAAAGGTATACTATGCAAGATTTTCACGTTAATATAACCTTTATGAAGCCAATTTGATGGTAAACGAACTTGTAATAGGGGAATTGTTCACCTAGCATAGCCATATATTCTGTATGGCTATGCTAGGTGAACAATTCCCCTATTACAAGTTCGTTTACCATCAAATTGGCTTCATAAAGGTTATATAGTATAGATCAGTGTTTCTCAAACTTTTTCAGACCAAGGACCACTTAACCAGTAAAAAAAACCTCATGGACCACCTAGCTAATAATAGACACAATAGGCCTACTCACTGAACCACCTTGCTAATTGTCTTTGCACCTTGCTTATTGTTTTAGAGGATTCATATGATTTAAATTGGCATAGCTTACATAGGCAGTGTTGCAGAACTGTTTGGAAGTTGGTTCAATATTGCAAACAACTCATCTATATTGTTTTTTACCACGTCTGCTCGCGGACCACTTGGGATAGCTTGCGGACCACCAGTGGTCCCCGGACCACACTTTGAGAAACACTGGTATAGATAGTAGCCGTAGCGAGTCGCTAACAAGAGAACCAGCCATGCAACTTCAAGAAAAGTCGACCCGAAGACATCTCGCAAGAATCGTGAAACATTACCTTGTCAGTAAATATAGCTCTTTGGAGATAGTTTTATTCTGTTGTTAGTCTTTCGCCTCCACAACAAAAGCATTTTTATTGTGTACAGGGGGTACAAGCCAGGAGAAGTAGGCTATTTACAATAGCAGACTAAAATATAAATATCTGTTGACTCTAGGGGGAGCTCTTCAGTCACCAAAAATACCTGAAACTGCATGGTATACCTTTAAATAACTCTCAAAAGTAGTTTACTTCATGGATGGACAATGGGTTATGAAAATTAAACTAAAAGCGATACTCTATTAGATATGTAAACTCTGCAATAATCACAGGGGGTGATGCACTATGCACTAAGATGATGCCCTATAGTAACAGTGGTACTTATTTTATGGTTATTGATATATTAAGTGACCATTTCTCTTCCCCAGGCCGTCTGGTGAGCAGTCCAGTGCTGAGAGTGGCCTGCAAGAGCTCAGAGCAGCCACCGAGAAAGCCATGTGAGTATCTTAACACACACGCACACATACACACATCTGACACATACACACACACACATACGTCTAAAACTCACACACACACACACACAAATACGCACACACACATGCACACACACATTTTTCTGTTCAGAAATATCATTATCATACACAGAGAGAGAGAGTCACACACACATATATACCCCATCCCAGCATTCCCCATCACAGCATGGTTGTGTGGTGTAGTCATTCAACAGATGCTCAGGAGCTGCCCCATATTCCCATGCGTGGGGGGACATACACACTGATGGTGTGTTTTCATACACTGCTACTGTGTCCCAGCGTACCGTTATTAGTTTGTGTTGATGAGGTGGATATGAGGAAATCACTGCGCTGTGGGACATGCCTAAGGACATGCATTAAGCATGTGATCATGTATGTCACTCATAGATCACATGTTGATAACAGGATAGACCCTCACAATCATGTTACTTTGGGCTGAAACCCGTGACCTTATCAGGCATGAGAAGGACAGCACTGCAACAGAGTTACAGCAACATGATTAGGGGCAGCCACCACATTTACTCATCGTAAGTAGTCTAATGGGTCCCGAGACACTAGCACTGTGACTGATTTGGAGCATTAACTCCACTGGTCAGTTCAGTGTGAAGTGTGCAAATGGCCACCCTTAGTTATGCACTGGATAGTGTCTGCTATCAGGGTTGGTTGCCATGCTACATGAGATGAAGGGGGATGAGTGTTTTATCATATGTGGGCAGTCGTGGCCTACTGGTTAGCGTTTCGGGCTTGGAACCGGAGGGTTGCCAAATTCCTTGTGTACGCAAGTATGCTTTGGCCAAGAAACCTGATTTACATTTACATTTACATTTACATGTGTTTAGTTATGCAAAGGAATCCAGGTGGTGTGTCACAATCACAAGTTCAAAATATTAAATTCTGATTTTATTTGTTCTCTATGATTAACTTTTTTCAATATTACCTGTGCGGTTTGTTTTAATGAAGGCATGTAAAAAGTGCTAGTAAATGAAAGTATGTATTTAGATAAGTTTTATATTCTGCAAGTGCCTTGTGTGTTGTCCTGAACAGAGCCCAGGTCCAGGATCTGCAGGTTCTGTTGGATCCAGCCAGCCTGGAGGAGGCTCTGCTGGAGTGGCTGCCGGTGCTGGAGCGGGTTTTGGGCCCAGAGGACCTCACAGAACCGGACCAGGAGCAGCAGGAGGAAGATGGCGAGGAGGAGGGGGAGGAGGAGGAAGTAATAGTGGAGAGAGAGCTGGAGGTTCTGTCCTGTTCTGCCGCTCAGCATTCCGAAGGGGTCACGGGGTCAATGAAGAGGGGATCTGAGGACCCTAAACTACTCGCGGCCGAGGAGGACCTACGGGAGACCGGTATCTCCAAGCAGCAGCACAGAGACGGCGAGCTGATCCGACTGCTCGCATCGCGACCCTTGCCCTCTGACCTGCATGCTGACATCACCCAGCTGACCTCTCTTTGCCTGGACGTGGGCTGCGTGAGCCGTCAAGCCAAAGCGACGGGAGAGAGAGAAGAGGGAGGAGGAGGAGGAGGCGAGAGTGTGTGTGTGGAGAGTGTGTGTGTTTTTCTGAGACGTTATTTTTTCCTGCTGGATCAGGAGCATACGCGCAGGGTGTGTTTGCAAAGATACAGACAGCATCCCGAGGTCCTAGAGGATTTCATCGCAGGGATGTTAGGTAAGGATTCAAAGTCTCTTTTTGTGTATTTTCAAATGTGCACACAGGTAGAACATTTTTGATTTTGTTTTTCTTTAGGTTATTCACAAGTTACAATACAAATGACCACTACAATAGCAAATTGGTAAAAGGTGTGTGTATGTGTGTGTGTCTGTGTGTGTTTTGACAGAATATACTCAGTCCAGTAAGGTGGTGGAGGTGATCCAGAAGGGGGATCTGCTAAAGTCCCTGAGGAGTCTGAGAGAACTCCAGCCCTGGAACACCCCCCTGCTCCTGTCCCACCTCTACAGGTGTGTGTGTGCGCTACCAATACACTCACCTGCTTCTGTTCCCTCATATTCTATATATAGATATAAGTATAAGTATAAGTATATATACTCTTATGATCCCGTGTTTCCCATCCCAAATTTGGTCTCTGCATTTATCCCAATCCGTGAATTAGTGAAACACACACAGCACACAGTGTACACACAGTGAGATGAAGCACACAATAATCCCGGCGCAGTGAGCTGCCTGCATCAACAGCGACGCTCGGGGAGCAGTGAGGGGTTAGGTGCCTTGCTCAAGGGCACTTCAGCCGTGCCTACTGGTCAGGGTTCGAACCGGCAACCCTCCGGTTACAGGGCCGAAGTGCTAACCAGTAGGCCACGGCTGCCCATTTATATATAATATATATAAAATACATCCATACATAAACATTACATGAAAGACATAGCTGTATGAAGGACGGTTGGGATGGTAGTTGAGAACTAAATGTGAGTGTGTGTTAATTAATGACTGCAATGGAGTAATTGTAGACATACAAAAGGGGCATAGTATGTGTTAGCTGGCTGTTTCTGTTTTGTCTGTTATTTCACACATCTCCTCCTCCTCTTCTCCAGACTGTATGAGAAGCATGGGGAGCTGGCCGTTCGCTCCTTCTCCCAGTTCTATCCCACAATCCTCCCTTCTGACGTGCTGGCCATGGCCCAGCGCAGCCACTTCCTGCCTTATCTGGACAACCTGGTGCAGTCCCGCACGGAGGAGCAAAGGTGAGAGTGCTCATAGCTCACCTGCAAGAGCTCAGAGTGGAGCTGTATTCAAAATAGCCAAAAAAAGGCAAACATTTGCAAATGGTTGCGTTTGCTTTGACTTCACATGGAAGTTCACACACAAGTGTAAGGAGGTAGTTATTGGCAAGCAATCATGGCTGCTACACTAAGGGTTATCTTTTTAATAGAGAAATTTGGAATCTAAAGCTGAAAGAAAATGCATTTGCTGTGAAAGTTTGCCTCTTTTTGCCATTTGTTTAGTGCATATCAGGGTGAAGGGTACAGACTTGGCTTTGGTGCAAAGTTACTGTAGATACATGAAACATGCTGTTTCCCATAGAGAGTGTCAGTGAGTCCCCAGCTCAAGTTACATATAGTTTTGTAAGACCAGGAATGTTATGGTGACTGCCTTTGGATGTGTGTTGGCTAATGTGGCTTAAATGTGGTTATGAATGATTAAAGGGGTAACTGAGTGAACATTTTCAGAGCAGACCAGTGCCGTGTGACATAACGGTACAACTGGCCATGGGTGACCACTGAATTGCTCCAATTCTATTCCACAGACTGGCTTTCCTTGGGTCCCTGCTACAGCCTGAAACCCTGCGACAGGATTGGCTGGAGCTGGCCCTTTCGCACGATGCACCTCAAAGGAGTGATACTTTAACAGCTGATGGACAACCACGGTACACTCTCCAAAAACTCCACATTCCATGATTCAGGATAAATTGACAGCACACTGCTGATTTTTCCTTATTTTTTATTTTATTATGATCACATGTTCATTAGTTCTTGCACTAGCATTTGCATTTTCCCCCCTAATTTAGTGTGTTATTCCAATGTTGCACTTACTCCCAGTTCATATTGTCAGGCACTGTGTCTTTCTGTCCTCTAGGTGGCACTCTCATTATTTCAGCTGGGGGTATGGGCGCCTCCTCTCCCTCCTGATCCGTCAGCCGAGTGACCTGGCTTCCAAACAGAAGATGCTGGAGACATGCAGAAACCATGGGTGAGAGAACATCTGATGTTGGTGTTAAGTGCAAGGGTTTGTATGCCTTTTAGGTGTTTCATTTGCTAGTTTTAGACCAAAGCTCTGGCAATCTGCATCATGACTATCAGGACAAAAGTGTGCAGTATGCAAATGTGTGAGTAACATTAAAAAGTAACCTGAAATACAGCTGTTTGAGTGTCAGCTCTGAAAGCCCAACTTGTGGATTCTCCTGCTTTTCTCAGCTACTGGACAGGCTACCTGCAGCTGTGCAGTGAGCTACAGCGCCGCCCAGAGGCCTTTGCTGCTATCTGCAGCTTGGACGACATGAGTCTGTTGGAGGAGCCCAATGGTAAAACCTGTACACAACTCTACCAGCACACTAGTAGTGTCGAAGGTTATACATAGGGAGAGCAAGATACTTCATCAGCCACTTCTGGGAACCCGGATCACACGGGGGGGGGCACTGTTATTTATTCTGCTGCTGTTGGCTGTTTGCTACAGTACGTACGCTCATCTTTATATTATGCAGACAGGAATCGATCCCCATTTCGCACCCATAGACTAGGACGAAGTATCTTGCTCCACCTATGTATAATCTTTGGTAGTGTTCACTGGCTTTTAGTCAGAAATTATGTAAATAGTCAAAATTGTGTATTACAATTTGGAGTTATGGTGAATTAATGTAATAGGTTGTATTGTATTGAATTTGAAAACAATGTCTTATATTATATTATAATTAGGGTTCTAAATTAACACCCGCCAACCCGCCAAATGCGGGTTAAAATTTATTTTGGCGGGTGTTAATAAAAACTTACTAGCCAGTTTGGCCGGTGATGCATGAGGTTTCAAGGCTCTGTTACTTCCTACATTTCCCATGACCACTGTGCCGTAATGCAACGTGATGACGTTTCATACGCCCATTGGCTGCGCGCAGTTTGCAGTGATACCAGCGCGAGACAAGTAATCTGCAAGCTGCAGCCAGGGGCTTCTCGCGCGAGAACCCTTGGAAACGAACCATAGACTGTAGGATAGATAGATAGATAGAGATCCCGAACATGAAATGAAGTGTTTGCACTTTCTGTGTATATTTTGTGGTATTTATTCATGCCAACAATGTTAATAAAATGATCAAATGCATTCAGTGACACTCATCTCATAAACTCATAATTCTCTTATTTTCACCGGAAAATAATGGCTAGTAGAAATTCTGATTGGCTGGTGATCAAAAAAGTTAATTTAGAACCCTGATTATATTGTGCATTATATATTATTTTTTTTCTCCATAGTCTATAACTGAACTTGTTTTCTCTGCACATCTCTCTCATCACTTTCTTGTTGTGTGCAGGTATTGTGCCTCAAACTCTAGAGGAGTGGAAGCTGCTTATCCAGCTCTCCCAGCAGAACTGCAGTGGGAGTTTGGAGGCAGCCAGCCTTCTCCAGGCTCGTAATGGCACAAGTGGAGCCACTAGCACCTGCACTAACAGTAGTAGCACCACTAATGGTAGCAACACAGCTAATGGTACCGCTAATGGTAATGTTAGTAACAGTGCTAATGGAACTGTCTGTGTTGTTGGTACTAGCGATACTAATGGTGCTAGTGCAACTGTTCCCAGCAGTGCAAATGGAACCAGCTGTGCTAGCAGTAGCAGCTCTAGCAGCTGCCCCAGCAGTGCTAATGGTAGTTTAGCTAATGGCTCTGCAGACTGGAGCAGCCAGATCACCCCGGAGACCCTGACTCTCCGTCTGGCTCGCGTGGTGGGGCCAGATCGGGCCCTGGCGGCTCTGCAGGAGTGTGGCGTCCAACTGGAGCTTGGGCTCCAGTCCACCCGCATGTGTGACCTGCTGAGGGTGGCAGAGAAGAGGCAGAGGTGAGCCAGAGGGCCCCCTACTGGTGGGCCAGTAGCACTGACAGATAGATTCAGATAAATATTTTACTGATCCAAAGGGAAATGTAGGCATCCTGTCAGTAGCTTACACACACAGAACTAGAGAGCACACAAAGAGAACAAGAGAACACTCCAAAAAAATGTTGTCATGCTTTTGAAGTAAGGACGTCATACATACTGTATGTTTTAAAACTGCATCTCCTCACTTAATCGTTTTAACATCCTTCTTTGTCCTTCTCCTTTTCTCCCCTCTGTCTTCTCTGTAGGGCTCTGATCCACACCATGCTGGAGCGATGCGATCGTTTCCTGTGGTCCCAGCATGCCTAGAGTAGAGGGCTGCCTGCCTGCTGCAATGCTGGTCAGGGTACCCCAGTCAGATAGCTCAACTGTGCCCTGATCCCCAGCCCCATACCCAGCCTCATACCCCAGCCCCATACCCAGCCTCATACCCCAGCCTCATGCCCCATACCCCAGCCTTATACCCCAGCCTCATACCCCAGCCTCATACCCCAGCCTCATACCCCAGCCCCATACCCAGCCTCATATCCCAGCCTCATACCCCAGCCCCATACCGCAGCCTCATACCCCATACCCCTGCCTCATACCCCATACCCCTGCCTCATACCCCAGCCAGCCCCATACCCCAGCCTCATACCCCAGCCTCAGCCTTATACCCCAGCCCCATACCCCAGCCTCATACCCCAGCCTCAGCCTTATACCCCAGCCCCATACCCAGCCTCATACCCCAGCCTCAGCCTTATACCCCAGCCCCATACCCAGCCTCATACCCCAGCCTCAGCCTTATACCCCAGCCCCATACCCCAGCCTCAGCCTTATACCCCAGCCCCATACCCCAGCCTCATACCCAAGCCTCCCACAGGACCCCCCGGCGCGTCTTCTCTGCCATACAGTATTTCTCTTCCAAGTACAAATATTGTATGGAAAGTAAAAAATCGACAGTATTAACATTTTTTAAAATGATAATATATATAAATGCTTATAATTATTTATCTATTTATCAACATCAGAGGATAATATTTGTATTTGAATCATGGGCCTTAAAACAAATCTTGTTCTTGTGTGAATGTACCTTTACTTTTGCTGGCCAACTGTATTAATCTAACTTGACTAGGAGAGTGGCATCTCACCGTAACACACTGACGTTTCTAATGCCTCACTCGGCCCCTACCCAAAGAGGCGCCTCTGGTTAACTAACGAGGTGTTGCAGGCGTGTAATGTTTTCTAAGATTGTCATTGAAAACATTTATTCTATCTATAAATATCAGGTCTGTGAAAGTTTTTATGTGTGTCTTGGTGTTTTTATTTGGTTGTTTGATACTGCCAGTATTAATTTTCAGGTATATAAAAAATGCTTAAAGGTGCAATGATCTTAATGAGTTTTATGTTCATGTTGACTATCAAGCCAACATAGGATAGATATAAAGGAGAGGTGATTTATAAAAACAATGTGAATCATAAATGGGATCTTGACCATGGCCCTTGACAAACATGAAAGCATAGTTTAAAAATATACTTTAGTCTTTCAAAAAGCTTGTACCAGAAAAAATAGGTTGTTTTTCTAAATTTCATCATTATGGTGTCACAGACTATTTAAGTCCAAAACTTGCCAGCTTTTTAGATCACAAAAGACTGCCAAATGATGAAGCACTTCTTGGAAATTATGTTTGTGTGGTTTTCACAATAAAAGTATAAGAAGTTTGAAGGTGCTGTAAGATGGCATCTCCCCCAGAACAGGTGCTTGAACGACCAGCTGCCGAATCAAAAGAGAACGAGAGTGGTGGGGGGAAAGGAGAAGAGTGCTCGCACAGAATGAGGTTAGTAAGACCAACAATCAAATTCACCAGTTCCCTCCGAACACAAACACACCCTAGCCCCTCTTCCCTGACCACGTGCTGAAGATTTTCCAGTAATCCGTGCCCCCACCCATACACAGACACACACACACACACACACGCACCCCTGTCTTCTTCCAATCTCCTCCAGTGGAACCACCTGTCCTATCGATGACACCAGAGGCCTTGGCACAGGGTCAGATCAGATAGAGCGCACACACCTGGGCAGCTGGGACCGAGGGGAAAAACAGAAGACAAAGTTCAAATTGGAAAGTGAGGAATAGAGAGATGATGTCAGTGGGAAGTCCCTCTTAATTAGCCACATAGCTCAGTGTTGAAGTGCGGGCTCTGAAATAGGTCAAGTGACGCTGATTAGAAGTCAAAACGTTTTTGTCTTAAGTAACGACCCACGCCAGTCCCTCATTTAAACATTGCAGGTGTTAACTGATTATGTGAGGTGTTACAAAGTTACAAAGTTATTGAGGTACACAAAGTCAGAATGCTGAAATTGTAATACATAATAATTTTATTATCATTATCAGTTGTACTGTATAGTGCAGCTCACCATCAGTTGATGGTGACATGATATTTAAACTAGTCCCAAGTTAACGGTTTAAGTAGATTTCAGAGTTGAATGTAAATAATAATTTTGCTGTGTTGTATTTGCTGAAGATTTAATACTCCCTGCTAGTTTTGCACACTACCTTGGATATGGGGCACTAGCGTCTCTTCAGAAGTTTGGCTGAATTGGAGTTTGAAGTGAAAGGTTATTTGGGCAAGAGAGAGAGAGAAAAGGAACATTCAGTCTTGTTTGATGTTGAACACTTGTCACCAGAGGCAAAGATAACAGGATTCTGCACATATTTCAGGACTCTGCCAGCTTATAAAAGACAACTGTCCAAACCTGGATAGGTATACCTACACACACCCCCTTTCACAAAAGAAAGCGACCTGCACTCTTAAAATGTCAAACATACCGTCATCAAACTTGCACAAGTACTGACCGTAGCCAGAGGAACACTTTTAATTGGCCTCCACAATTTCATTGCTACAGTAGGACAAACTTAGTCACAATTCCACTAAACTAATACTGGCGGCCAGCTAACTCTTTTGATGCATCAAACCAACATGTTAATGCAGTCCTGAAACTGGGAGATTGTGGAACAATTCGATGGATACTGCATCTATGGTAAGAAATGGGTAAATACTGGTTGTTACTGTCAGAATTACAGACTGCAATTTAATTGTGTAGTATTTCATGTAATGAATTAATTAATATCAGAAGTTTTTGTTGCTTTTAACAGTTTCATTGGGATCTATTTCAGGTGGCCCTTTTCCCACTAACTCTGGTTGTGTGTCTGAAGCTGTCATCACCCCTTCAGGTGCCCACGCAATTGCGCAACACCTCAGGTAAATACCTAATCATCTGTCATGGCAGTTTTAACGCAAACCCACAACAGTATTGTATTCTTAACTTCCATTAACATTCGTCAAAATAACCTAAATTGTTCTTATTTATTAGTCATAACTGAAAGTCTCTGAAGTCTATTGTGTGTTTAAATCAGTGGTTCTCAGCCAGTGTTCCATGGTCAAAGTGAGGTGTGCTGTGGATATACGCAACCCAACGTGTTTTTGTACAGTCTCATGAAATAGGCTAGAGGGGTATTTCTAAACACATCAATGACACAGATTCTTAATCTGAAAACAGTTTAGGTAGTCAGAGATTTACAACTTTTTAAAAATGTTTTTCAGTAGGCTACTATTCTCAGTTAGATTTCATGATGTAAAGAGGAGATCTGTCTCGTAACTCCTTCTAGGCAAATTCGTCACAATAATTTACCAGCTATAAGCCTAGTCGTTAGCAGATTTAGCATCTTTTTCACCTGCCTGCTCTCACAACAAAAACAAATCGCATCTAGCGATCAATCTGAGGACTCACAAACATTGACAGCACCCTTTTCCCTTGTCAAGCAACAGAATGAAATCACCTTTCCTAATCTATGAATCTATGACTTGTCTTGTCATAACTTGCCTTTTTGAGCTCATCTCATGAACACTCTATATAGAAAAAATATGGGCAAATGAGAATGATCACCCCTGGTAACAGTCTATAATAATGTGGCATTCATCATAAGCCGGTGTGTCTTGTCGTTTTCGTTTGACCTTGGGTTGAGAACCTTTTTAGATGACATCCCCCTTTGCTATATATTTTAGCAGCTTACCTCTTCCTCCACCATCTTTTTTATGTTTCATGTTTTTCTGCAGAGGTGGTCTACCTCGGTTCAGCATTCCTACAGGAGGCACTTAGGCAAGCCATTGAGCTGACTGATTCAGCTTATGCGCACACAAATGAGAGGTGAGTTTCTATTATGGGCCGAAACCTACATATGCCATATTCAGTTCCATTTTTGTGAACACTGGTTACACTGGCCACAGTTGTCGATGAGTAAGTTATTTTATTGTTTTTGTTTTAAGGAGGGATAACAGTTTATTCTTTGCATTTTGAGTGAAATTGTGTTATGCTTAATGACATTCATTTGTGTATGTTTCTCTTTGTGTTTATCTGTCCTTCATGTACTCTGTCTTTCACACACAAACACACACACTCTTTTTCTCTGTTACACACACATCTTTCTCCCTAATCCTACTCACTCGTAAGGGATTTAACTGCTGCCATGACAAATCGTGTAATTCTCCTCTCTCTCTCTCTCTCTCTCTCTCTCTCTCTGTCTCTGTCTCTGTCTCTGTCTCTCTCTCTCTCTCTCTCTCTCTCTCTCTCTCTCTCTCTCTCTCTCTCTCTGTCTCTGTCTCTGTCTCTCTCTCTCTCTCTGTGCCCTTAGAGTGAAGACGTCCTTGTCGGAGGGCTCGATGAGACCCAGTGACCTGCTGGCCCAGTTCAAGCAGACGGGTCCCCAGACCAGAGCCCACATCAGGGCAGCGGAGGTGCTGGACAACACTGTGGAGCTCATCAGGGAGATGGTCTACACTCACACCATGGCCACGCCCACGCCCACGCCCAACCTCACTGGTACTATGACTACTAACACACACACACACACACACACACACACACACACACACATAAAAATGATGAACTTTCGCACCATTGACTAACTTGACCCCACCGTGTGTGTGTGTATTTTAGAGCTGTTAAGTGCGCAGGACTTTGAGACACTCTTGCAAGCATCAGGCTGCTCCTCAGAGACACGGAGACCTGTGTGTCAGACAGGCTGTCTGTCTGACCGCTATCGCTCATTCACAGGACAGTGCAATAACAGGTAAAACACACACACACACACACACACACACACACACACACACACACACACACACACACACACACACACACACACACACACACAAATAAAGGCAACCACCTACACACACGATTATACCAACTCCATATTGATGTGAAGTTCAGAGGTTCACTTCAGCATGCAATAACATATTCCTTATCAAAATTAAGTACTGGCTTTCTTGAAGGAAACAGTACATGGTTGGTGTTAGTTCTTAAAGGAAACAGTGCATGGTTGGTGTTAGTTCTTGAAGGAAACAGTGCATGGTTGGTGTTAGTTCTTGAAGGAAACAGTGCATGGTTAGTGTTAGTTCTTGTTTCCTCTGGAACTGGTTTTGTTTCACCCTCTCTCTCTACGGTCCTCATCTAGACAGTACCCATTATGGGGGGCTGCCAACACCCCCTACAACCGCTGGCTGCCCCCTGAGTATGAAGACCTCCTGGGAGCCCCTAGAGGCTGGGACCCTGAGCACCGCTACCACAACTTCACCCTGCCCCCAGTAGGTCTCATCGGTCCCCCTCGAGATTGGCCAACATTTAGAACCAATATTGTACTTTGTTACTCACTTTAAACGTTTCATAGACTTTGCCCAGCAACAAAGTAATAATTTCTGTTCCATATTCCATGCTAGAAATTGTACAATGACAGTACGAATTCGAAAAGGTGATTCTGATCTATTTATAGTAGTAATACAAGAGGTGTATTACAGCATAATACAACCTAATGCAAGAAGGGTGACATGAGTTGCATTTGACTCAATATGCATTCACTGGATGTGCTAGTGTGCTGATGCTAACTGCTGGATGGTGTGTGTGGTTGTGTGTGTGGAGGTGCGGTGTGTGTCTCACAGTGTGCTGTACACCCACAACGAGAACATCTCTCTGGACTCGTCCCTGTCGCACCTCCTGGTGGAGTGGGGCCAGTGGATCGACCATGACTTGGTTCTGACCCCACAGACGCCCAGCACGGCTGCCTTCAAGACCGGCGCGGACTGCAGCCGAACTTGCAGCCGAGACACGCCTTGCTTCCCCATAGAGGTGGGGTGGGGGGGCACCTACACATGCATACAAAATATAGTTCATATCAGTACACACTCAGGTTTGCACATACAGACCTATAGTGCATACACTTCATGTTCTTGACATCTGTATGCATGAATCTAAACTCAAGTCTCTCTTCTCTCCCTGTCTCTCTCTATCTTCTCTCTCTCTCACTCAGATCCCTCTCTCCGACCCACGTACTGGTATCCAAAGCTGCATGCCTTTCTTCCGCTCGGCTCCAAGTTGTTTCGGGAGTGTGGCTACGCCACCACATCGCCACAGAGAGCAGCTGAACGCCATCACCTCATTCGTTGACGCCAGCATGGTGTATGGCAGCACCGACCAATCAGCCTCTGACCTCCGGAACCTGTCGTCCCCTCTCGGCCTGCTGGCTCTCAACCCTCAGCACTCAGACCAGGGGCTTGGCATGATGCCTTTCCTGCCCAGGAAGCAGTCTCATCTGGACCCCTGCGGCCCTCGCACTGGCCGAAACGCCTCAGGGGCAGAGACGCCTCCAGACCAGAACATGACCTCCTGTTTCCAGGCAGGTAGGTCAAGCTACACATTATTAATACATATTAATATAGTTGAATTATCTTTCAATTAGCAACTAAGATATTTTAGAGTTTAATTGGAAGAGAATTTAGCTTGGAATGTAAATGTTACAGATTAGAAAAACGTGCAAAAATTATACACCCTAATGTTCTAGATTATCATCCGCATGCATAGATTATACACCCTCACTTTATTATGTAAAAAGAAATAGAGTGTGTGTGTGTGTGTGTGTGTGTGTGTGTGTGTGTGTGTGTGTGTGTGTGTGTGTGTTTCAGGAGACTCGCGGGCGAATGAGCACCTGGGCATGATCGCCCTGCACACGTTGTTTCTGCGTGAGCACAACCGTCTGGCCCGGGAGCTGAAGCAGCTGAACCCTCACTGGTCCCCCGACACACTCTACCAGGAGGCCCGCAAGATCATGGGGGCCATCCACCAGGTGATGGAGGACATGGGATGTTTAGATTAGATTCTAGATTAGATTTAACTTTATTGTCATTGTGCAGAGTACAAATACAGAGACAATGAAATGCAGTTAGCTTCTAACCAGAAGTGCAAAAAAGTGCAACGTGAACAGTATAGACAGGTAGTGCAATGTAAACAGTATATGACATACAGTATAGTGTAGTGTGGACAGTATTATACAATTAAGAAAGTGGCATGGTTCACAGTAGGGATATGTGCAGTGTATTAACAACAACATTATAAGAGCAGAAAAATATGTAGTATGGACAATATAGACAGATATGTACAGTATGTATAAGTGTATGTGTTTGTTATATAAATGTAAATATAAATAGAATGCTATAGGGTAGTGCCACCTCCTTGTTGTCCCTGTCAAGTGGTCCATGGTCGTGGTGCAGCTCAACAGGCATGGTGGCGTAGGTTGGGGCTGGGGGGAGGGGGTAGTTGGATATGTAGTATGGACAATATAAACACATGTACAGTGTGCAGTGTATTAACAGTAACATTATAAGGGTAGTAAAAATAAGTGTATGTGCAGTATTAACAGTATAGACAGGTACAGTTGACTATGGAGTATAGTCTGTAGTATGATTGCATTAACATTATAAGAACAGTAGAATATTGGTATGTATAAGAGCAGTTACAATATGTACATTTTGTAATATAAATAGAATGCTATGAGTAGTGCCACCTCCTTGTGGTCCTTGTCAAGTGGTGACACAGTTGGTGAGGATGCTCTCGATGGTGCAGCGGTAGAAGTTCACCAGGATCTGAGGAGACAGGTGGACCTTTTTTAGTCTCCTCAGGAAGAAGAGACGCTGGTGAGCCTTCTTGATCAGGGTAGAGGTGTTGAGGGTCCAAGAGAGGTCCTCAGAGATGTATCGGTGCATCACGTTGTTAGGTGGACCTTCTCTCTGTGGGCTCTCATCATTGTTGCTGATGAGACCAATCACCATTGTGTCGTCTGCAAACTTGACAATGGTGTTAGAGCCATGTACAGGTGTGCAGTCGTAGGTGAAAAGGGAGTAGAGAAGAGAGAGCGCATACATTCCCTTGTCCACTAAAATATATATGAGTGACTGCAGGGCCCTGGCATCTGAGGGTTAAGATAGCATAGCAATAGCCCAGTAATCTATGGCTCAGTCTCCCTGACATGGATTAGTGTAAGTCTAGTCCAAAAGCTTTTTTTCCAATGGAGATCTTTGTTGAAGTTATCAATCCTTTAGTCTAGAACTAGGCTTAATTCATAGGCATGAGTCCTGCCCAAAATAATCATCTCTTCGCTGGTATGTGCAGAGCAGAGTTGGAGCTTGGGGTTTTCAGTTTTTCCTTTGATGTTTTATAGATACAGTATAATTGAAACCCAGTAAGGCCCCAGGAACAGTTGTGTGGTCTTTACATAATGGCATCTGAGAAGGAAAGGTCCAAAACATTAGCCCGACACTGACAGACTATGCCTCAATATATAGCCTGGGGATAGAACAACCCCAGAGATTTTGACTCATCGTTAAAACATTTCTTTACAGTGAAACAATGACTACATGAGTCAGTTCTCCAAAATAACACACTTCCTCTCTCCTTCTCTTTCTCCTATGCTCATACCACTTTCTTTCTCTCTCTCCTTCTCTCCCTCTCCTCTCTCTCTCTCTCTCTCTCTTTCTCTCTCTTTGTTTCTCTCTGTCTCTCTCCCATACTCCCATACGCTTACCCTCCTCACGCACCCCCTCTCTCCCACAGATTCTGACCTGGGAGCACTACTTGCCCCGCGTGCTGGGGGATGAGGTGTCCTCTGAGCTCATTCCTCCATACGAGGGCTACGTCCCCCAGGTCAACCCCAGCATCGCCAACGTCTTTGCAGCCGCTGCTTTTCGCTTCGCGCACGTTACGGTGCAGCCGGTGGTGACCCGGCTCGGCCCAGGGTACCAGCCCAGCCCCAGGCACCCGACACTGCCTCTCCACCACTCCCTCTTCGCCTCCTGGAGGGTCATTCGGGAGGGTGAGACAGGCTCCAATTACCAATAACTTCAACTTTACACAATATATTATTACTCAAGGACTGCGCTGACATTCAGTTGTTTATTTAGCTATACATTGGCATCACTTTGAGTTTAATTTGTATCCTTGCCTGTGTAGACAGTTTTACCGAATATTCATTATTTTGTCATCTGCGTTTGTTCACTACGTAGTGAAAAGATGTTGTTAAGATTCTTAGACTTTTTGACACAATGTGTTTAGGATTTCCTCTGTACTGACCCTCATCTCCTTTTTCCCTGCCTCTCTCTTCCTCTTCATCTTCCCTGTCTCTCTGTTCATCCCCCTCTTCCCTGCCTCTCTCTTCCTCTTCATCTTCCCTGTCTCTCTGTACCTCCCCCTCTTCCCTGTCTCTCTCTTCCTCTTCATCTTCCCTGTCTCCCTCTCTCAGGTGGGGTTGACCCTGTGTTGCGTGGTTTGCTGCTGTCCCCAGCGAAGTTGCAGGTGTCTGATCAGATGATGGTGGAGGAACTGACTGAGCGACTCTTCCAGGCTCAGGGGGGACTGCCCTTCGACCTTGGGGCCCTAAACCTCCAGAGAGGCAGGGACCATGGACTACCTGGTACATAGCTTTAAAACACACACACACACACACACACACACACAGGCATGCATCCACAGGCACATGCACTCACATATACGTCTGTACATATACACATAGTCACACATACACACATGCTCTTATGTATTAGTGCTGACTTTTGTTTCTCTTTGTTTCTTTTTATTACCTATTTACCATGCCACCATTCATTATGATGCCCCCTCCTCCTCTCCTCTCCTCTCTCCTGTCCTCCTCCTCCTCTCCTCCCCTCCTCTCCTCTCCTCTCTCCTGTCCTCCTCCTCTCCTCCCCTCCTCCTCTCTCCTCCTCTCCTCTCTCCTGTCCTCCTCCCCATCTCCCCTGCTCCTCTCCCCTCCTCCTCTCTCCTCCTCTCCTCTCCTCCTCTCCTCTCTCCTGTCCTCCTCCTCCTCTCCTCCCCATCTCCCCTGCTCCTCTCCCCTCCTCCTCTCTCCTGTCCCAGGCTACAGTGTATGGAGGAGGCTCTGTGGCCTGTCTGACCCCGTCTCTGAGTCTGACCTGGCAGGAATCATGGGTAATCCCACATTGGCTCAGAAGCTGCTGGCTCTGTACAGCACGCCCCAGAACATCGACGTGTGGGTGGGGGCCATCTCGGAGCCGCCCCTCCCAGGGGGCCGCGTGGGGCCCCTGTTGGCCTGCCTGCTGGCCAAGCAGTTCAGGGCCCTTAGAGATGGGGACAGGTAGAGTCTGATTCACCCATCACTGACACACTGGGCACTGTATAAGCAGCATTACTGAACATCAGATGTGGACATAGACGCACACACACACACGCACACACACGCACACACACACACACACACACACACACACACACACTTAAATAAATACTCACAAGCAAAAATGTATTTAGATGGCTATTTTGTTGTGAAACTCTTTAAAAATGGACCATGCGTGTTAAAAATGAGTAACACAACCCACATGGATCTTTTCTTTTTTTGAACCTACCAAAGAGCACATTTGTTTTAGTCTGAACTTCTGAGCAATCTGTGTATGTTCTGAAGAAACAGCTGTTGCTCAGCCTCTGTCTCTCTGTTCTCCCGGTTCTGGTGGCAGAGAAAGGGAATGTTCAGCCTGTCTCTCTGTTCTCCCAGTTCTGGTGGCAAAGAAAGGGAATGTTCAGCCTCTGTCTCTCGGTTCCCTAGGTTCTGGTGGCAGAGAAAGGGAATGTTCAGCCGTGCGCAGAGGTCATCGCTACAGAGGGTCTCTCTCTCCCGCGTCATCTGCGACAACACACACATCCAGCTGGTGCCGCCCGACCCCTTCACACGCACTCTCTGCACAGAGGACCTCCTGCCCTGCACCCACCCCCGCATACCCCCACTAGACCTCAGCGCCTGGAGGGAACCAGACTCAGGCAGGTCCAGAGCAACAGAACCACTGAGCTGCCATTCACTCGTTTAGCCGCGCCTGAGATTTCCTGTGTATTAGCCGCATTGTGCATAAACCGCAGGACAGTGTTTTATGCAAGTTAAAAAAACAAAACCATATTGATATTATATTAACTGCCCCCGTATAACCTCATAGCTGAAGAATTTTTTGCACAATCAGTGTATAAACCGTGACTAATAGTTGGGAAATTACGGTAATGGAAGTTCAGGAGATTGAGGAAAGAGATTGGTTTAATGACATTTGGTGAAAGAAATGGATGTGAGAAGATTATCCATTGGCATAATATTAATTTGAAAATTATGTCTCTTTTGGTCTTTTCCTTTGGCAAAGAAGGACATACCAATTATGAAAGATGGCTATTTTTGGTTTTATATATTACTGTGTAACCTAAGTGAACAAAAAAAGTCCAGTTGCGATTGTACCCAGAACACCTGTAGTGTTTCCTCCATTTCCTTGTCTAACACACCATCCTCCTTTCCTCTTCTTCTCTGTCAGACCCCACGTGTGGCTCCGTACCCCGTATCCAACCCGGCTACTCGCTGCTCTGTGACAGCGCCGTTCTGTACCAGTGCCCCGCTGGATTCAGCCTCGTCGGCCCCTCCCAAGTCAAGTGTGACCCACACACCCAGCAGTGGACATCAGCACCCCCTACCTGCCAAGGTAATGCACTACAGGATCATGGGGAGAGTGCTCTACTGTGCTGAAGGACAATGTTGAATTGCTAGTAGACAACCATGGTCTACATGGTCATGGTCACATATCACAGCATATCTCACTTTATGTCATGTTATATAATGTCCACCCTATTCTATTGCACATGAAAACATCCAGATATTGTCTTATCAGTTGGGTTGTGTCAAAAAGTAAAAATCCCTCTGCCTACCAGAGGTCATTTCGAGAAAAATTAAAGTAAATTAAAAAAAATGAGGCTGAATCCTCAAACTGGTATTTTTCTTTCCCTTAGATGTGGATGAGTGTGCGTCTAGTCCCTCAGTCTGTCCTCAGAACACAGAGTGCCACAACACACCTGGCTCCTTTACCTGTACAGGTAATCAGTCCCGTATCAGACTCCTTTGTCTATGTCCACTTAGCAGTCACCTGACACTGTCATAATGTCACATAATGTAAATGCACATAACTTGTGAATTAGTTGGTCCAGGCTACTGTATCGAAGTCAATTGCTTGCCTGCAGGTATGGAATGCATAGTGTAACTGAACCAATGCAGCAGGAACTTCCATTCTTTTGTGTGGCTGTGTGCATGACTGCTTATTGTTAAATATGTTCTGTTCCTGTTTTTTGCGCCCTTTTGTCAGAGCCTGACGTGGCATCTTTCTCGGCCTCTTCAGTAGCAGCTGCAGTGGTGGCCGTGCTGGGCGGGGTGGCTGTGATGTTGCTCATCATGGTGTGCTACAGGAGGTTAGTGTGTCTGTGACCCATCCCAGCTGTAGAATGTCCCTTACAAACACATGACAAAAACAAGGCAGGAGCTAATAAAGCATGGCATCAGCACTCACACCACTACGTGCTAAACAAAAGAAAGGTTGTATTGTCTGTGCTGTGATCATGGAAACCAGATGGAAACAAAGCATGGCACAGGTCGCGCATTAAGCTTGCTGATTAGTTTGCAGTCTGCGATCCCAGAAACCAGTTCATTGTATAATATGTTTAAACACATTTGTTGTTACAGGTTTTTCCCCATGAAAAGTGATCACTTGCAGAGTCGTTGCTGTCAGAGGCCAAGTTAATGCCTTGGAAGGGTGTGTTGGATGAAACTCGTGGAGACCACAAGCACTGATCAGTCTGTTTTCCTTTCTGCCTGACCTACTCCCCATTCATGGTTGTTGAACCATCTCACATCATTTAAGGCTGTGAATTGAATTTTGTTGATGTCATTACATTATTTCTGTAAACTGTACAAATTCAATCATCCTCTCAACAATCCTCAAATATGTATTGACACAAATGTAACTTTTTCATAAAGTAAAACAAAATCTGTTGAAAATAAATCTTTTTAATTTATTTTTACACATTGACTCAGAATATGATTTATGTTCGATATTGCCTAAAGTTGCACAGTGCCCAAAGTTAGGTAGTTGTTCAATGTATTTCCTTATATGGTGTATTTTCTACAAGGCTGTACTGTGAGATATAAAATGACTCTCCTAGCTGTGAGATGGATACTCTAGCTTTATGAATTACTTCTTAATGTGTATATCTCTCACAGCTAAGTCCCATTACATCTCCGCAATAATAGAATGTCTGTTTGTGCTCTCGTTTGAGTTCCCAAGGGTTTACCAACTCTTGTCAATATACATCCAAGTTTGTCACATTGTTAAGCATATACACATTCCTGCAGGTCAATAATTAATTGGTTCACTGTGCTTTAAGTACTGGAGCCATTCTATTCCTGGGCACAATGGCTCCACATTCCAAGAGTAGATTGTGGATTGTGTGTGTATGAGCTTGAAGCTCTGGTAGGTCTGCTCTGTCTCTGTGTGTATGTGTGTGTACATGTTTGTTTCCCTTCTACTCAAACCAGCTTTGCAGCTAAGGGTGTGGCAAAACTTCCTGGCTGTGCCATATTAGCCTTTAGCAAAGAGACAGCCCATTCTGCCTGTCAGTCTTGATTATATCAGGAGAAATTTCACTGTGCCTTTAGAACAATGTCAAAGAGCTTCAGGAAACGTATGAATGAAGAAAGAAATCAAACAGAATAACCACATCCAACAGAAAAGGCTTAATTAGTTTCAGTTAGCCCTCAAGACACACTCCTCTCTGCTGGTATTGTGTTGTTTTTATTGACTTAAACGTCCATGCTGGCATGTTAATAGTGCACTTAGTTTAGTTCATTCTCATATCATATAAGGCAGCTTAGAACCTATGTACCACACAGGCCCAGAACAGCAACACATTTTTACAATTTACAATGCAGGAGTCTTGCAACATATAGGGTGCATCAAAAGGACTTCTAATGCAAACATACACACGTTCAATCATGCAAGTGTACTCTTTATGTACACAGGGTTTAGACTTCGGAGTGTGGGGCTGAAACATCTGACCAAACACATCATTAGCGCGTCGACCCGTACACACAAATATGGCTGTATATCCATGCAAAAACAACAGTCACTAGGACTGATCATGGCTTGTGTATTTACACATTAACATTCTGGAGTGTCTACAGGCTGTGCTGAAGCTATGATATAGTACCTACAGCACAGTTTGTAATAAAGCTAATTCTCTAACCACTGCTAGAGACGGAAGGTATGCATTGGTGTGCTGAGGCTATGGCTATAGAAGACTAAGCAATGCAAAGGCTAAAGCTAGTTATTCATTCATCCTATAAACAAAGACATTTAGCTTAACAGACTTACAAAAAATCTAAACACATTTACACAAGGAGTTTGAACTGAGAGACATCTAAATGTCTATTTTTCTGGGCACCATTTTGAAGACATTTGTTCTAAATTGTGCATCTTATATGAACCTTAACAAAACTTGACTTATCTTGAATAAACACATGGTAGGGCATTATTCGTTGACCAATTAGTTCTCTACATGGAACTGGACTTGTTTCTAATTCCGTGGTTCTGTTTCTGTTTCAATTAACTTCTCATGTGCATCTCATCTCATCTATGTACAGCCTGAACCTCAGGGAGGGAACTTCATAGTATTACTAACTAACTAGCAAGACAATGCTCCCTGCTCATACCAAGCCTTTGGCAGCCTGGTGAGCTCTCAAGGCCAGAACACATGAGACATACAGGAATGTAAAGGCAACATTAGAGGAGTGTACGAAAAGAGCAGCAATGTCCTGATTTGAGTGCTTTAGAATAAGGAGTGTGGACTCTATGTCAGTAACGCCTAAAGATGATGCACTCTGGTCTGAGATGGTGCTATGGCTTTGACCTATCAAACTTAGCTGCAGTAACACTGGTCCGCTCCATAATCTTCAGTTTGGCAACTTGTGATTCTGTCATCTAACACATAACTTCCAATCCACACTGTCTGTGCATCGTAACGTCATGGCACTGACAGAGGACTCTGGAGATAAACTATATTGCTCGCAGCCCATTGCTCCTTCTGTGTGTGTGTGTGTGTGTGTGTGTGTGTGTGTGTGTGTGTGTGTGTGTGTGTGTGTGTGTGTGTGTGTGTGTGTGTGTGTGTGTATATACGCTGATTGTGCTCTGAGGCTGACTTCCGCCGTTTCCTAGCTCTCATCCGTGAGAAAGAAACCCAGTTTTGCCATGGTCATCTCACTCCGCAAGCGCATAACTTCCCAAAACATCTGTTCCACTACAAAGAGAAAAACATAAATAAGAAAATATACATGGCCTTCCAATATTTGTATTTCAAATATACTATCAAAAATGTTTATTTTACATTTGAAACTCACCATCCTGCCTCACTAAGCCTTGTTGGATGTATCTTATGTAGGTAAAAAAGTTACACACTGCAGTGATCTGAGGATAAAATCGATAAGACATTAATCTCATTAGAGTTAGAGACAGTCACAGACCACATAAATGTATATTAAAACAACATAAAACTAAACAGAGCTCATACATTATAAATAAGTACATTACATTAATGTTGACTGATAGTTCAGCAGTTATAAATAAGAACAAATACATATGAATAAATGCTCAAGTGAAGACTGATATTAAAATGGAGCAGGACGCATTCAGCTGGTATAAACAGAATTTGTAGCATAAGGCGTAAGTCATATCAAGTGATACACAAGCGATGGCTGGTAATAAGACCGAGAGAGTGTGTGTGTGGAGTAGAGGGATTACCCGAGCTCGGCTGGAGGGGGAGATGTAGTAGTAGCTCTCTTTGTCTCCCAGTTTGATGCGATGGCGACAGGGCCGGGACATGCCACTCAAGGCGCACTTCCTGTTAGAGGAAGGGAGGGACAAACAACAGCAACACGGGATCAGATCCTCTCTCCTCTCTGTCTAGGGTCAGCCCAGAGAGGGAAACACACACCCTCACAACACACACTCACACATACACACACACACATACAGCGGGAAACACACACCCTCACAAAACACACACACAGCTGCACTGCAACAGCATGCAGCAGATGTGACCGGACACACACCGCCAACATGTTTGGCTAACATTCAGTTAATTCAGCTCTGACAAAACATTTCCAAATAGAGGATGCGTACAGCACAAACCACAAAACAACAGATTTATCTTGTATGCTTGACATTCACAAGGGGAGAAAACATTTTAGAAGAGATGGGTGTTAATCCTTGCCTTCATGGCCTGAAGTTGAGTTAGAAACGGCATGATGAGAGACAGCCAATGCACACACACACATACCAGCATCCAGACCCCAACCCTGCCCATCAGAACACACAGACAGACTGAAGGCCTGGTGGGTGCTTGAGGGTCAGGTCATACAAATACACAAGCACAAGTAGGTGTCAATGGACAAACTACATGGCAGTGCTCTATCAAGCAGGAGAGTCTGTGTGTGTGTGTGTGTGTGTGTGTGTGTGTGTGTGTGTGAGTGAGTGAGAGAGAGAGAGAGAGTGAGTGTGTGTGTGTTAGTGAGTGTCAGTCACTTACGTCTCTACAGCACCTCTCCAGCCACTGAAAGAAACAATTTCAAATCGAACGGAGATTAAAAAGCGTGATGTGGAGCAGTGATTTCTAATGATTCAAATGAAAAATGCTTGGATCCTCTGCCATAACACAGGCTTCTTCTTCCGGGTCATTTTAACTAGTTACCAAGTTAAACTCCAAAAAAATCTCTCAAAGTAATATTTTGCAACTTTTCATTACAAGTGATAATTAAAATGTATCTATTTGAATCATTACTTTCCCTTAAAGGTAAACACTATGTATAGTACACAGTATGTACAGTTTCCATGACCACAGAGGAATCCTGGTTATACGGCCTATGAAACAGACTACTAGCAATGGGAAAGGAGCATAGCTAAAGAACATACGTTTGAAAGACTTCAGCCAAACACCAGCAAAGACCTTGGGATTTGTATTTCTACAGGGCAATACTTGATTTGATTTTCTTCAGAAACAAAAGAGAGAATTTTGTTTACTATCAATAAGCATTTGGCCTATGTCTAATGCAAGCATGCACTAAACTGGCAGTGGGATGCAACTCATTGTGTAGGAAGGACTACAGCAAGATACTACAAAAGGTTACTGTGACAGTACTGCTATGTTGTTGTACTAGCAAGACGACATTTTCCACAAATTGACAACATACAACCACAGCTGTTGAGTCTTTGGGAAGGAGAGGTGAGACCCTCAACAGCTACCTGTTTCGTAGCCCAAAAAATGGTGTCATTCTTTCACATAACCTTTTTACAGTGCTAAGGGTTTCTGCTATATTAAAGTCTTTAGTAATCACTACAGTGATTTGTCTGTGCATGTACAACTAAAAATGATTGTCTCAATGTCATTTTAATTTAATTATATTTCCTACAATTATACATTTATTTCTATACCAGATTTATTATGAAATTAATGTGTGTGTGTGTGTGTGTGTGTGTGTGTGTGTGTGTGTGTGTGGACTTTGACTCACTTGGGTCCCCCACACTCAATGGCCGAGGCCTTCACCAGAGGCAGTGCACTCATGGCCACAGGCTCAATGGTCAGAGAGTTGCTCTCCACCGCACTCTGCACTGACTGAGATAACTGGAAACAGAGAAATCCAATAAGTAGATAAGATAAGACAGACTTGTGGATGGATGGATGGCTGGATGGATAGATAGATAGATAGAAAATAATTTCAAGAGAGTTCCATTATCAGCATCATAGTTGGCCCCACAAGACTTCCTTTTTAACATTCCATATGTTATCTTAGGCTACGTTTATACGGTGACGATGAAAAGAGAAGACGCAGAAGTGGCGTCTCGTCTTCATTTGTTTATTCGCGTTTAGACGAGCATTCTCAGGGGGAAATCTTTGTTTATATGAAGACGCAAGAGTATGTGATATTCGATTGGATATGCATTCCAGGCCGCTGGGTGGTGGTGTGATAGAACCCCGGTACGTCACACGCAGACCTTCTAATTTGACAGTTTAGCCAGAGAGGTAATCAAGGATCTTTGGTTTAGCCATTTAGACGGAGACGCAACCCGGGTCGTCTTCAAAACTCTACTCTGGAAGGAGTCTTCAGATTTTTGCGTCTTCAGGCCCTGATGGCGGGGTTGCCGTGTAAACGAAAGGCACTTATGATAAAATATTTTGTCGTCTTCCTTCGCAATCGTTCTCGTATAAACGGCCCCTTAATGCGGGGGAAGTAGATTGGGAACCAAATAGAATGTTCAAGCATTGTTTTTGTTGTTTTGTTGAAAGGGTCTATACAAACGAGTTTACCTCCGAGCGATTGAAGGACAGGCAAGGCCCGATGTCCTCTCTATAAACCCGGCTCATGAACGCAGAGGAGCTGGCCAGACTGGGGGCCTCTCTCCAGGACAGGAACTCTGCATACAGAACTGAATCCACCTGAGAGAGAGAGAGAGAGAGAATGAGCGAGAGAGTGAGTGTGTGTGAGTGTGAGTGTGTGTGTTCGAGTGTGTGAGTGTTTGTGTGTATGTATGTGTGTTAGTGTGTGTGAGAGAGAGAGAGAGAGAGAGAGAATGAGAGAGAGAGTGTGTGTGTGTGAGTGTGTGTGTTCGAGTGTGTGAGTGTTTGTGTGTGTGTGTATGTATGTGTATGTATGTGTGTTAGTGTATGTGAGAGACTAGAACTAGGCTTAATCCACGACCAAGAAATCAGCCCGCAGTGAACCGCAAAGGAAGCACTATTGACAGAGAGAGCAGAGTGACTGACAGAAAGAGAAGCCGAGGGAGAGGTAGGATGAGTGATAGTGACAAAACAGGTCAGCAGTATATCACTGACAACTCAAAAATAAAGGAAGTTTTCTGTTTTTGTCAGCACTCTGGTTTAGACGTATGCTGAGACAAGGCCACAGTGACATGATTTCTCTTGCACAGACCAAATCCAGACTTTTAACCATTGAACATTAAGAGCATTCCTCTGATAGACCACCATAAAATGTTAATTATAGATCACTTTTTTTCTCCAAAAAAGTCCTCTGAATAATCTCAAATAACAGACCCCTGGCCCCCTATACACCAATAAGCTAAAAACAGTTCCTAACTGGTGGATTTAGGAGAAAATATTATTAACTTTAGGACTCCTAGGAGTAATTCACAAAGCATTTTAACACTAAAAGTAGCATCTAGTGCTTAGAAGTGGTCAAGAGGACTCCTAACCCACTAAGACCAATTCACAAACGATCGTTAAGCAGCTGCTGGTGGACGATTGGCTAGTGGACAGGAGTGGCAGGGGGTTACCTGGTGACAGAGGGCCCCTGGCACCTCACCCTGGCATGGCCAGTAGGGCTCGTAGATCACGCTGACTGACTGACCAGGGACCAGACACAGAATCAGAGAGAGGAGAGCAGGAACCGCAGACTGAGAGACAGAGGAGAGAAAACAGGAACAGAGAAGAGGTGCGGAGAGAGAGAGAGAGAGAGAGGTGAGAAAGATCAAGAGAGTGAGGAAGTGAGGAAGGGTTAGGTTAAATCACACGCAAAGAGATCAAGAAAAGGGTGAAAGGGAAGAGAATCAGAGCAGTAGAATCCAGCAGAGTCCACATTGATTAGAGAGAGAGGAAATGTGAGAGAAGAGACATGAATTGGGAAGAATTGTATTCCCACATTCACAGACACACATTGAATGAAGACTTATAAGATACTATTGTTAGGCTTTTCATGCATGTCTGTCAGCCCAGGAAAGGCCAAGGGGTCAGAAAGAGGATTAGCACGCACTCCAGATCATCTGAGCTTTCTGACAAAGTAAAGCCAGATGTGTACTTCTGCCACGGGGCACGGTTGCACCGCTTGCCATGTGTGTGTTGGCCTGCAGAGTGTGTGTGCACGGCGCCACATTTCTCCTACCTCCTTGTCTTCCTTGCTGGCTGCCTGTAGGTCCGCGGGGCTGGCCTCAGCCTGGCTGTGGAAGCCGGAGAGGATGCTGCTGGCACTCTTGTTTCGGGTGTGCCCCCTCAGCGCCCCTCTGGTGCCCGGGGACAGGAGCTGGGGGTGCAGCTGCCGGTTGGGGGAGGAGGGGGTGGAGGTCAGCACCAGGGTCTTCAGGGCAGTTACCTCAGCCTGCAGGACATCAATCTGGACAGAGACAAAGAGGGGTGTGTGTGTGTGGGGGGGGGGGGGGGGTCAGACTGGAGAAGATGTGTGTAAGGCTATGTAATGTCTTTAAGGTTTCCAATGTGTTAGTATTACTGCATAGTCAAATGACATGGCAACGAGGATGGATGTGGAAAGAGAGAGGAAAGTTATCACGGACAGAAGGAAGGAAAAGAAGAACGAAAAAGAGAAGAGAGAAAGTGGGAGACATGGAAAGAAAAACAAACCTTTCCCTGAGCCTCTTTCAGTTGTTTTTCAGCGGTAGCCTGTTTCACATTAGCTTCACGCACCATTTTATGGGCCTCCTGAAGAGTGGGCAGACATGAACACATGCAGAGTCCTGTGAGTGAGGTTCATCGGAGCGGTCTCATGTTTACGCGTCTGGCACTGCTGCTAGTGCTCCAAGCATCTTAACAACTACTACTACAACTACACAGCACAGCGGTCAACCAATTCCACTTTAAAACTAGCCTCTTTGTAAAATGGTGTGGGACCGTTTCACAATGATTACGTTACATCTTTGCTTTGATATCTGTGGTTATTTCTGTCTTTACGACGGTACCAGTAGTATAACCATCTGAAGGAGAAGGCAGTTAGCGGTGCGTAAAGCTGCAAGACCAAGTTCGTCTTACCTCAAAAAGGCTGGCAGTCAGTTCTTCCAGCTCCTGCTCAAGCTGGTTGCGAACATGAGAGAGGCGTTCACATTCCTCTCCCTTGAGTTTCAACTCCTATTCAAATGGGCAAGAGAAAGTATGTGTTTGTTTTGCGACTATTAGACAAGAGATAGTACATAGCGAGGAAGCTGACTGTGTACAGTGGTAATAATAGCAAACATTACAGCACCTTCTGAGCGGCATCCAACTGCTCCCGAAGAAACTCGGCCCCTTTCTCCCTTATCTCTATTGATGAGCTCCGCAGACGGGACACGTTGTAGTGTTCCCCTCCACGGGAGTCCTCCTCCCCCTGAGGCATCGCCGCAATCTGTCCCCCTCCTGCGCTGGGTCCCGGATCCGTATCCAGGTCGACTAGCCTAAAATACAATAGTATTGAGAAGATGCAGCCATGATGAGCGCTCGGAGGTGACGTAGGCTACAGGACAGTGCAGTTAGTTAGCACTAGCCACTGTCCCGTACCACTGTCCCGTCGTAGGCTATATTGTATCTAACGTTAGACAAGGCAAATGAGCAGAAATTGTACGAACAGCTGTCTATATCTAATGCGTGGGGTCTAAACGTAAACGCGTAAACGCAAACTACGCGCGTAGATCCATTACAATATCCAAGTGCTGGTGTCATCAAAGTTTGATGTAAAGAGGACACACTGTAGCTTTACATAACTTTCAAGATAGGACAAGCTCCCATGGAAAACTTGAACTCTGGTTGGCCGGATATCTCTTCGCAGACCCCAGCCCTTACCCTCAGACCCGTCGGCCACACTCACTTATCCCCGCGGTGTCCACGGAAACATCCGTTTACGCCCTGCTCTAGTAGGCAATATTCCTCAAATCTCAACTCAGTTTGGAATGTCACCCTCTGGTGAGACACTATGGATAAAGCTGTATGTGCACCGATGAACCCAATGACAGCATACTGCTTGCAATTTAAAGTAGACACACTGTAACCTACATTTACTTATTTGTCAACGGGTAAAGCGTTATTGTCCAGTCAGTCCGATCTTCATTGAAGCCATCCTCCTATTCAGGAAAAACAATCTGTGCCAACGACTGCGGTCGACTATCTGTCACAAGTCACATGACGCAGAGTTTGTAAAAAGTCAGCCTCTCCCGGAAACATGTGACCAATTTGGTCTTCAAACGCGCAGTAAAGCTGCCTTAAAGTAGCCTAATGTGTCCCATTTCTGAAAAGTTCACTTTGTTCTGTCTAAACAGCTCTTCCTTTGATAAATTCGTTTCCAGTGTCTTTCATCGTAGTCACATGAATGCAAACCACACAGTTCACAGTGATTATGTTATCTCTCACCTCTCTTTTGGGTCTAAATTTAAAGCTTATGGTATGGAACTACGTACTAAATATGAGATTACATCAGTTTTTTAGTTCAACAACCATACAAATAAGTATTCTTCCCCTTCAGCATGAAATTTGTCAGAAGTTTGGTGAAAAATTGTTTCTCGTCTGGGTATTATAGTTCAGCAGTGTACATTGAAAAAAGCTATATCATCAGTTGCCAGGAGTGGACTTGTGGACTTGGTCATGTGACATGCCTTTGTAATGCATTCTTGAATACATGTGGCTTAAAAGTGCTGTTTATAATGTTGTTAAACAAAAAAAGAGTGATGATAATTGTGTTATGAGGTCTTCATTACAAGATAGAGACCATCACTGCCCGTTTCTATGCCTGTGTATTTTTTTTCTTCAGTGTTTTATTGCAAGAATTGCATAGAATAAAAAATACTTAAACAGGACTCAGAATACACAAGACGACACTTGAGAGAAGTCAGCTTACAGGTGCTTTAAACTTCCTCCATTGGATGCTGATATTTTGTGCAACTTTAAAATGACAATGTCTGCCACTTGGCAAACAGTTTCTTCTCCCTTTTTCTAAAGCATACCTAGAGGGCTGATTAAGCTCACTATAAGACCAGGTAATGTGAGCCAGCCAGCCAGTGAGAGCTGAACAAAGCGGTAATACTGAAGTTACAGGCCTTGGGAAACTATCACTGCAGTGTGATAGCAGTATCGGTAAACTGGTGGTATTTCCACTTCACACACACACATACAGACACACAGACACAGACACAGACACACACACGCGCACGTACGTACACACACACACACTCACAAAGACCTAGTTGTACACAGTGAGTATACAGCTGTGCAGTGATAAACTTCTATATCTGCTGGGTACTGTTAAACAAACATACAGTACACACACACAAAGGCCTAGTTCAGTGGTCCCCAAACTACGATACGGCCCGCCACCTCATTTTGGGTGGCCCCCCAAAACATGTCCGTGGTATATAGCATCTGGCCCGCATGGGACTACGACATCGTCAAACTATAACCTCCGTAATTTCCCCCATTCATTCTCTATGGCGAGTTTTAACAGATTACACATGTAATACTCTTTTTGTCCACTGGTGGTTGTTTTGGCGCTGTTTCGCGTTTGCCATCGAAAACGGAATTAAATGTAGGCCTACCTGCAAACAAGGTAAGAGGTACTGACTGCATCAGTGCTCAAAGTATTCTAAAAGTTTATCAATTAACTCTCATAGTTTGAGAACTTCAAATTATTTGTAGGATATTGCTTGTTCACAACTTGAGCTGTGTATGCAAAGACACAGAGTTCAGAGTTCACACATTTTGAATAAAATACACTTTTGGGACTCCCTGCTAATACTTTTGGGAATGCTATTTTTTTACTAGTATTATTTCATTTGAGCTACATACTGATATGGAATGATTGCAATATAAACACAGCTAACAATAGTATTAAATTGCAGTAGCCTATGATTAAATGTAATGGAATATTCAACTAAGGTGAGTCTCTGGCCCTCTCTTAGAGCCAGGCATAGTGAGCTGGCCCTCGGAAGAAAAAGTTTGGGGACCACTGGCCTAGTTGTACGCAGTGAATAATGAGCTGTGCAGAGATAAACCTCTACATCTGCTGGGTACTGTTAAACAAAACATTCAGTACACACACATGCGCACACACACACACAGACACACGCACACACACACACTGTACAGTGAGTTAATCTGTTGACTATTGTTCAACTCAAGATAATCCAGGCTTCTTTTTTACCTTCCAACAGGACATCTTTCTTCTGCTGTCTTTGTGGTGGATTTGTACTTTGATGCTCGCTCGTCCACTTTGCCAAAAAACACAGGGGAAGAGTAGACAGCAATCCCTGAACGGTCAGCCACCACCACTTCATACCCAGGGCCAGACGGGGCAATCGCAGATGGAGAGGGGGAGAGCTGCACCCTGTGGATCCCTTCAAATACATCCATTTTCCAGACACTGAACCCAGGTCAGTCAAGGTCATGGATGTGGCCTCCTGTGTGCCATGACTTGTTGAGCTTGCTTTATTTTGTGACAGAATGTGTCTTTTCTCGGCGCAGTCCAGATACTTTTTTCTTCTTATGATGGACTCCGCCTTTGGTCCTATCCAGGAATGCAGGTTCAGCCCACTGACATGAAACAATATGACACAGCAGTTTATTTCATGACAATCAAGGACACAATTGTAGCTTACCGTTATCAGAGACTGGCGTATGATCTGAATTAGGCCAAACAGCCGTGTTTGATCAAAAAGGTTAAAAGCAACTAACTGCCCAAACGTGGCCCACCGAAACAGGTGCGTAATTTGAACCAAACTCGATGTCAATTTAAGATGTTTCGTTGCGCCAACATTTAAGAAGTAGCCTAACTACACCTCACTCTTCTTACCTTTCCACAAACTTTCCAGAATCTCAAAGGACGTGTTTGATTGTGCCCATCAGATCTGCGAGTGCAAGTCTCACGCGTGCACAAAATTATCTGCAGGCTAACGTTACTTTCTCTAGTAGGCTACAGCTTGCTTTAAATGGGCATCTGCTGTTCAGTTAACGTTTCTCGAACATAAGTCTGTCGGACTTCGCTCAGTCGTGGTTAAAGGGTTAATCACAAACTTCAGTTCGGTCGACCGATGTTTCGCATTCTGTCCACCAGAGGGCGCAAGAGTGTCCTAGTTTCCCTGCTGCTTCTTAATTTGGTCGGCCCCTCTCAAAGAATTCCCTTTCATTCCCTTTGGATTAAAGGTGATGAGATTTGACACACTTCCTTCATCAGTGGTACAAACAGAAGGAGCAGTAACATTATATAACTTATGATATACATGCCATTGTTTGCTTCCGTTATTAAGATATTATTCTCCTGAGTTGGTGTATGAACACAGGGTGATTTGCTCAGATTAACTAGTAGGCTACCTAGGTTTCACAATGCACCTTTGTTGCTGAAACAGATTAACACGTCAAGTGACTGGAGATGTGGGCGTCTATTTCTCTCATTCTCCTCGCCTCTCCTCCATCCCTTGCCATTACACTCAGCGTCAGGGTTGTCAACACATTTCCCATCCAACACAGTGAGTACAACCAAACTTTCTTACTCCTCATCTGCTCTGCATTTATTCAGCACAGTATGGTTTTGCCATGTCTGACAGATACATGTAAAATAACTGGTGGATAATGTGGTGAAGTCACAACTGTACTAACTATAGCTTACGTTCTCTTTCTCTCCCCCTCTCTCTCTCTCTTTTCCTCACACTTTCTCTGACTTTATCTCCCCCCACCAACATAAATACTAACAGCACTTTCTATTCTGCCAATAACTTTGATATTTTGGTCAGCTGAGCCATATGGTCACAGCCTGAAGGTGTGTTGTGTGGGCATACATTTCTATGTCTGTATCTCTCCCAGTTTGCCCCCCCCCCCAACATGTGAACTCAGCAGCTGTAAGTGAGGGTGTCATTGTAGATGCTCTGCTAGCCTGTTAGCATTGTGTTGTTTGGCCAGTACAAGTGAGAGACCCTCAGGCTAGTCCCCCACACACCCACCCACCCAACCTTCCTCCAACACTAACGCCAGCTCTCGTGGCGCCCTGTGAGGTTGGTCATCCTTGCCACTAGGGGGCAGCAATGACAGTGACCTACTCACGCAGGGTGGCGGATGCTGGTCTGGGGACCTTCTCCCACCTGCTCCTGCGCTGGAGGGGCAGCATCTACAAGCTGCTCTACAGAGAGCTCATCATCTTCACCATCCTCTACTTTGGCTTCAGTGTCCTGTACAGGTGTGTAAAAAAAACCAAGAGCACATCACACTCACACACACATACATACACACACACACACACACACACACACACACACGCACACGCACACGCACACAAATGAATGGAGAAGGCCGCCCTGGAGGATGTCACTGCATACACTGACTGACCCCAATTGTGACCTTTACTTCTCCCCAGGTTCCTCTTGGATGAAGGGCAGAGAAGGCTCTTTGAGAAACTGGCCATCTACTGTGACAAGTATGCCAATCTGATCCCTTTGTCCTTCGTACTAGGTATGTACAAGTGGATTCATGCCCCATTATGATATGAAGCTTTCATGCACTAGAGATAATGACAATGGCTTATGGTCCTTAACGTGCATTAAGTTATGTAAGAAGGTTTGATAGTGAGAAGTTATATGTATGGTAAGTAACTAGATGTACCGCAGAGCGGTACAAAATATGACCGCCGCCCAGTTCAGCATATTTTTTCCACAAAAATAAATCACGCTGAAAGGCCTATATGATTCTAACTGCCTCACTAAATTGCATTATCCACACTCAATTCTCACTGGTATCTGCTAGACAACAAGTACCAAAACATGATTAGTTCATAGAGTTCACATGTAAAATTGATTTTATACAACCCCACCCCCATCTTGCCTGTTCATAATTCTGAGAAATTCTTGAACTGTGTGCATGTGTGCGTGCACACGTTTATGTTTATGTGTGTGGGTGTGTGTGTGTGTGTGTGTGTGTGTATGTGTGTGTGCGTGCTTGTGTGTTTGTCTGCGTATGTGTGTTTGTGCATGTGCATGCATGCGTACATATGTCTACTGTGTGAGTATGTGTCATACGTATGATTACTGTGAATGTATGTGTGTGCGTGTGTATCTGTTTATGCACATGTGTGCACATGGAATGGGTTAACATGACACCTGGAGGCAAACATACGAAAGAAAATGGTCCTTCTAAACCCTACGGTTCTCGAGATATTCACAGAAAACTGTGTCTGCCCTACCCTCCTTTCGGGGGGTCCAGTCCAGCGGGGGGGCTACAGATCAAAACGAAAAACGATGGTTCCATGCTATCCATGTGGGGTTACATGCCCACCAAGTTTCGTGTACCCCGGTCTTTCAGTGTCCCGGGAATCCTTGACGGAAATTTGGGCATGCGAAAAAGAAAAGAAAAAAGAAGAAAAAAAAAATCTGACTAAACCTATATGACCGCCGCTTCGCTGCGTGGCGGTCATAATAATCATGATTACTTAACATGCATATAGCATTTCACTCTCCTTACATAATGATTTTCCATTATCATACAGCTAAATTAATCAGATAATTCACCACAGCCATTTGCACTGAAACACCACATACAGTCAGCTGTGAGGCACAGTACACAACACAGTCATTGCTCCTGTACAGGCGCCCAGGTCTTAATGTGTCATTGGTACTAGAACAAAGTTAATGATGTTTAAACCTTTGTATGTATTTTCTCTGTGTTTGACAGTCTTATGTGTGGGCATACGTTTGTATATGGCATCAAACCATATACAAACCATGTAAAAAACATATAGCAATATGTGCATCTGTGTGTGTGTCTATGGTCATATGTGTGTGTGTGTGTGTGTGTGTGTGTGTGTATCAGGTTTCTATGTGACACTGGTGGTGTCTCGCTGGTGGGGGCAGTTTGAGAGTGTTCCCTGGCCGGACCGTCTGGGAGCGTTGGTGGGTGGTCATGTGAGGGGCGCTGACGAATCAGCTCGCCTCGTACGCCGCACCCTGATGCGCTACGCCAACCTATCAGGAGTGCTCATCTACCGATCAGTCAGCACCGCCGTCTACAAAAGATTCCCCACTATGGACCACCTGGTCCAGGCAGGTATGTCTTCACCAGCTGAGTGGGATGCTTGTAACATGCACACACACACACACACACATACACACACACACACACTGACTTGCAGCTTCACTTAGTTATGTTTTAGAATGATGCTTTTAGAAACAAAGTTCTATAATATATACTAAACATTAACTGCTGAATGCAGAATGGATTAATTCACATAATTCTTTTGTCACAGCATTTCAAAGATCAAGAACCAAAATACATTTTCCCAAAACATTTTTTTATCACATGCTGACTCTGAACAGATCTATGTTGCATTTAGAGAAATTGTCTAAATGCAACGTGAATAATGAATAATTACCTAGTTAAATGAGAGATTATTGTTTTGAACACTTTCTTTATGTGTTTACCTTAGTCGTTGCTCAACAACGCTTTTGGGAAACAAACCCTTAGGCAGGGTCTAAATCAGCTTTAGTTACTGGCAAGGTTTCTACTGCAAAAAATAGTGTTGTTACACCAATGTAAACAAACATGACTGATTATGACAATGTGTTTCAACTTAATTTCCGTCTCATTCCCAAACCATTTGTATTCTCCTCCGAGTCTGTGGGTGAATCTCGATGTCCACCCTCACAGACTCACAGACTTGCTCTAACTTTGTGAGGGCTTAGGGCTGTCTGTGAAACTGTGAAGTGCACGAGGGCTCACTCGCACCCTTTCTGTACCCTTTCCGGTCCCCTTAAGTCGGCATGAATGCAGACTTTACTCAAGGGCATTCCCAATAATTCATGGTGTTGTCATGACGTGGAACTCAGGGTTACCCAAAGGGAGGCTCGAATAGCTTGCAAAAAACATCAGTAAACAACTGCCATAAAATGGAAACGGAAACGTGCTTGCAACACGTTTCTGGTGTTCTGGTGTCAGTTTAACGATAGGTCACAGGTGCTGTCCCATTCCTATCATTAGTATTTTGAACCTTTACAGCCTCTCAAATTCAATCACTTATCAACGGATGTCAGTTAAGTCTTAGGGGGGACTTGGAGATTCAGCCTATGAGGTGTTGTTTGACACCTATGTGTCCCCTCATCCTCCCCTTCAGGTCTGATGACTGCAGAGGAGCTGAGGCAGTTGGAGGACCTGCCGTCTCCACACAACAAATTCTGGGTTCCCTGTATGTGGTTTGTCAACCTGACCATGAGGGCCAGGGCAGAGGGGCGCATCAACAACGATGTGGCCCTCACTGCCCTCCTCAATGTGAGTCTGATGGGTATCGACATTTAGAGCATTTAAGTCTCCAAACCTTCCTTTATCGGCACCTTGTACACGGAAAAGAACTCATTGTTGTTCCCTCTCATAACTGTTGTAGTAAAATATGAGATATGAAACAAAACATCCTTCATTTGAAATGTTTGTGAGGCCCCTTCAACAATGACCCCTGTGTTTACACTAATCAAACACTTGCATGTGAAGTAATCAAACACTCTCTGTTCTCTCTCCAGGAACTGAACACACTGCGTTCCCAGTGCATGAAGCTGTACAGCTACGACTGGATCAGCCTGCCTCTAGTTTACACGCAGGTTGGGCTTATCAGTACAGCTTATCTACAGTACCATTCCACAATCAGATCTCTTATACTTTTACTCGCACAAGCATTAGTCTAACAATAGAACGATTAGCACACACAACTCAGTGATATCAATACACAAACGCAAATAGTAGGGACCCAGTAGTGAATTAGAATGGCTACTGTTTTTTTCAGGTTATTTTGCTTAATGTCTAAACTCATTTTATCACCTTTTATTGAAGGTGGTCACCGTGGCTGTGTATAGCTTCTTCCTGGCTTGTCTGATTGGCCGGCAATTTTTAGACCCTAGTCAGGACTACCCAGGCCATGACCTGGACTTCTACCTGCCTGTGTTCACCTTGCTACAGTTCTTTTTCTATGTTGGATGGCTAAAGGTGAGGAAAGGTGTGTGTGTGTGCGTGTGTGTGTGTGTGTGTGTGTGTGTGTGTGTGCACTGTTGTGTTTAAATATAGACTTATCAGACAGGGATACCATTTCACTGCCCTTTCAAGTCTACTGTGAGTTATTTCAGTTCTAGTATAAAGATTTTTTGAAAGACTCAAAGAAAGACCTTGATATTTATTTTTATATACATTTTCAGGTGGCAGAACAGCTGATAAATCCCTTTGGAGAGGATGATGATGATTTTGAGACCAACTGGCTGATAGACCGTAATTTACAGGTAATATGTTGTAAAGGTTTCACATACATATTGCCTACTGACTTTTCTCAAGAATGTTTAGGATTTGTGGTCAATGTCCCTGATGTTTATACCATTTTAATCTTCCTATTAGGCTAAGTCTGCTTTGCTAAATGGGTTTGATTTTAATGTCAAAAAGAAAAAAACAATTAATCCATAAAAGAACAAACATAATCAACATCAGGTGAAGTCTGCTGCTAGAGCTTCTGGAGCAGTGTGTGTGTGTGTGTGTGTGTGTGTGTGTGTGTGTGTGTGTGTGTGTGTGTGTGTGTGCGTGTGTGTGTGTTTGTTTACCTGTGTAATATGCTCTCCTCAGGTGTCCCTGCTGTCAGTGGACGAGATGTACGACAGCGTGCCTCTGATGGAGAGGGATAAGTACTGGAACGAGTCGGAGCCACAGCCTCCCTACACAGCGGCCAGCGCTGAACACAAGAAGCCCTCATTCATGGGCTCAGCGCTGGACATCAGGTGGGTGTCCCGCTGTGCTGTTGCCTTGGTCCTTGAGAGATTGACTGAATCCTAAATGATAATTGAAGAATCCAGGGTGTGTGAACATGACAGATTTGAGAAAATAGCCCGGAGACAATGGAAATTCACCTTGTGTTCCTCTATTCAGCAACAAAACACACCAACAGCAAATACTATGTAGCATTTATCATTTTATTAATTATTTTGTCATTATTCGTATGACAAAATAATCTTTCGTTCTCACTCAGATACTTTGAAGACTGTATACAGCTTGCCTTATTGTTACACTAGTGCACCTTAGTAGTCAGTGTTAAAACTGATACTCTTCTTATATTGATCATTTTAACATAATTTTCTCACAATGAATCTTCTGTTGAAATAGCTTCTGAGACATTCTAAATGTCCTTAGACTTAACTTTACACAGTTGATGTCATTGGAGCCTCTTTATCTCTGCTGCCCTCCCCAGTGTGCCGAAGGAGGAGATGGAGTTCCAGTCTAACCTGGAACAGATAAAGGAGCACGAGGAGGCCAACCACTCCACCCCTCTGCTGGGGAACCTGTCCCGCCTGTTGGGGGTCCAGTCCCCCAGCTTCCCCCGACCCACGCCCACCTCCCGGGTGTCCCTGCTACGGCGGCGCCCTCGCGCCCCCCTCAGCCGCTTCCCCCTCCACCTGCACGGCGAGGCGCCTGCTCTCGCGGGGGGGCACGGCCGCACTCACGAGCGTGACATGGACTACGCCTTCTCCTCCATCCCCATGTGCGAGCGGCCGGGGTTCTACAGCTGCCCGCAGACGCCCATCCACTCCATGCCCCCGCCCGTGCCGCGGCCGAGGCCCACGCGCCGGGCGCAGGGCGACTGGACCCACAGCTCGTCCTCCTCCCTCGCCCACCCCACGGTGGGCTCCCAGCTCTTGCCGCCTGACACACCAGGTCACCTGCCGCCACCCCCGTCCTCCGCGTTCCCATGGCTGGGGGACGATGGGTCCGACACCCCCTCTGGTCCGGCTTTCTCTTTCCCAGATCCTGCCCCCGAGTTCTGCCCCCTCCCGAAGCCCAGGCTCGGGCAGGGCCTTCCCTCCAGACACCCTCAGCCCCCTCGCCTCTCCCTGGACACCCCCTCTTCTGCAGACAGTCAGCCAGGACCCCTAAGTGCTAGAGTTATGGGAGGTGGAGGAGGAGAGCGAATTTTCTCCTTCACTCCTCCCTCCAGGCCTCTCATTCAGACCACCAACAGCTCAAACAGCATCAACGGTGGCGGTGGTGGCAGCATCTCCGGCGCTACCGGTTCCCCTGCAAACCTGTGCAACGGCGCTGTGCCTCACCCGAACTTCCCCAGCGGTGGCGGCAGCGCCCAACGATTGGTCAGTAGCAGCAACGGAGCGCTCAGCAGCAGCAGCAACCTCAACCCCATCAGTGCCACTCCCACCAGCAGCCAGCCTGCGTCCAATCAGCAGAACTTCCCTAATGATTCCGGGATCTCATTGACTGAGGATCTTCTGAGGGGTCTGGTCTCCAAGGCGGGGCAGGGACAGGGAGAGCCAATGGGGTGAGGGAACAAGAGTGAAACAGGAAGTGTGGCAGAGACTAAGGGACCTCTGACTTCCTGAAAACTGACCATTGTCCCACTCTCTGATGCTCACCTGGCCAGATTAACATGGGAGACTGCGTTTGAGCCAAGATACACTGAACAACACCACTGATCAATGTTTCACAATCACCATAAATGCATCAGAGTATTCAAATCTACAAGTCCGACTTTAGTTTAGGTAGCCTTTGGTAAAAATGACATCAGTAATGTGTAAGGTTCTAAAAATATACAATGTATATATTACATATGTACATACTTTTTACTTTTTACAAACTTTAACTGTAAATATGTCTGTCGTGTGTCATTATGCAGGAACATAACATTCTAGAAACAGTAACAGAAAGTAGTTTACTCTTAAGTACTCTACAGTAAGCATAGTTATACTGTGACGATAGTACCTAAGGCGGCATTAAATAAAAGTTGACCGATCAATCCACTCCAGTCTCATGGAAACAGCAGAGTATATTCTGCAGACAGAGTAGCTGGGCTCCAGTCAATGGACTTGACCACAGACTAACAAGACCTCTGACAAGATCTACAACATATGGATGTTTCCTCTGGCCTATTTGTGTGTGTGTGTGTGTGTGTGTATACAGTATGTTATGCAGGGCTACTGAGGTAACAGTTCATCTAATACAGTGTTTTGCTCTAGTTGCCACTCTGTGAACCACAAAGGGTGTTATTCAAGCTGGGCTGATCCCGTACTTTAGATCCCCAAAACATCCTGTAGAGGCTCTGGTCCATGCCAATACCACTGTAATAAGATGCAAAATGGGATTTTCTGAGGAATTAAAATATTTTGTACCAGGGACTTCAGGTGTGCTATTTTTCTCTCGAACACAACACCGGAAAAAACATGCCACTGTAATTCAACTGAAGGGTGGAACAGCCAAAAACTAAAACATCATGTGACCCAGAAGTCAGAGCATGAATCTAGGTCCGTGTCAGACCTTCATATTCTAGCAGTATTAAGTCCACTTAATAAACCAACAATCTCTTCTTATTTACTATTTAAAAACATATTGACCTTCATCACATCCTGCACATACAATTAAATTGACATTAAAAATATACACTTTTTCCAGCTTTTTTACCCAAGCTGAGTTTTGACATTTGTTGACAAATATAATACAAAACACTGAGACAATTCAATTTTGGCTGTTGTTCCAACAGTCTTTTATTGTATGCAGACAGAGTATATAGGAGAGTGATCCTATATTTTATTCACAACATACCACATTTATGTGATATACACACATCATAATATAAATTGCACATGAGCAAGCAAAGGACAAATAAAAGCAGGAGTACCTGCTTTACAGTAGTAGGCATGTCTCACAGTGGTGGGAATGTGGGACGGAAAATAGGCTGAGCCTTCCAAAGGGAACATCACGCCTAAAGTGCTTATGGCTATCATGAGGACCGCATTAGTCCTGGGACAGTATATCCTCCTTAAAATATAAATATACGTAATCACTTTGTTTTTATTCAAAGCAGCCTACAGTATAGGGAGGATGTACATGTTGTCGGTAAAACTATGCACAAGCTGTGCTGGATTATCATATGCCTGGGTTGGACAGACCCACATGCAAAAGTCATGACGACGGGAGTCCTGATAGCAGCTAGTACTGGCCCTGATCTGGCCCAGATGAGAGGACGGCAGTGGCGGTTCTTAGTCGCTCTCCTTGCCCAGAGTGTGCTTGTCAAATAGGTACTCAGCCATGCCGTTCTGAGGAGCACCCATCCGGCGCAGGTTGGACACCCAGTCGGCCAGCTCCTTGATGGACTTCACCTGTTCAACCAGGTAGTGTGTTTCTATGAAGTCACACAACTGGAAGATGGAAAAAGAGGGAGGACACAGAGATAGAAACGAGGATGTAGATAGAAAGAGAGGAATACAGAATGGCAGAGGGGAAAAAGAAAGTGAGAGAAGAGAGACACCAATGAATGTAATTCTTTTTTGCCATGCTTCTCAACAGCAACCACTTCCACTGAAACAAAAACAAAATATCTAGCTCTGAGACTTCACTATGACAGGCTTTTTGGTGCATGTAACTGACTCACGTGTGGGTCGGTGTGGTCTGACGCGACCTTGTGCAGGTCCAATAGTGACTGGTTCACACTCTTCTCCAACTGCAGAGCACATTCAAGAGCCTCTAAACCACTGCCCCACTCATCCCGGTCAGGTTTCTACATTACACACACACACACAATCAGAGAGGGAGTGAGTAGAGAACCACAGAGAAGAGAAGTTTGTAAAACTGTGGAAGTTAAGAGACGCATTGTGCTTTTCAGACATATTCATGCTACACCAAATGTCCTTAAACGTATAATTGGCACCATAATCGTAAATTATTCATTACATCATGTCTGACCAAAAGCTTGGACACACATCATACCTGTCAACACTCCCGTTTTTCCCGGGTTCTCCCGTATTTCAAGGTCATCTCCCAGCACCCTCCCGTTTTGTTATTTCTCCCGGAAAACTCCCGTAATTTGCATGGCCATCAAATCAGTGATCCATTCATTTTTTTCTATTAGTCTGACATCTCTCAAGTTACCAGATTGTGTATGAAATACACCCTACACATACACGATCACTTAGTTTCAATTTCAACCGTTTTGTCATAGACTAAAACCTGGCAACCCAAAACCCAAATAAGGAACCGACTGCGCAGCCTGAGTCTCGTCGTAAGCAAGTGGGCTAGTTGAATGGCCTACTCCAGAACTAGCTGTTGTGAAATTGTTGGGAATTTAATTGATTAACACATCAAATAAACTGTTATTGAGTTGATACACTGAACTTGTTCCCTCGGAACCAAATCTGACCACAAGCAGCTTTGGAGTTTTGGAAGTAGGCTGCAGGCCAGACAGGCAGCTGGTGGATACATAACTGGCATGCGTAAGGTAATGGTAAGGTAAAAGCAACGACCGAAATGCAGTTTTGAAACCATAGGTTGAAACACGTGTATGAAACGTATTAAATATGCAAACACAGATCTGGTATAAACACTGACGCCCCCCCCCCCGTTTTTGTAAAGCTAAATGTTGACAGGTATGACACACATAGGAAATGTTGTTGGAGACCGCAAAAGGGCTGGTCTGAGCAATGGTAAATAAAACTGCCTGAATAAATTCAGCATTTCAAACGGTATTTCACTGATCGTGGTTACCCGGATATCTTGTAAGAAAATCCTCCCTCCCCTCTTGTTCTGTAGACTCATCAGTTTCTCGGCGTGCTCCTTCTCTTCCAGGGACTGCGCCCTAAAGAATTTGGCAAAGTTTGGCAAGGATTTGTCGTCCCGGTCAAAGTAATAAGCCTGTAGTTGTGCAAACACACACACACCTTTTTGATCACTAACACCCTAATAGCAATAGCATTAATACAATTTGTATTCTCAGTTTAGCCATCTCACCATTGAGAGATAAACATAGGAGGCATAAAGCTCTAGGTTAATCTGTCTGTTTATGGCAGCCTCACAGTCCTGGTGATAATTCTGCCTTACTTGGGATGTCATGATTCTGGAGAAACGAAACAGGACAAAAACGTGTTAGTATAAAACACATCAATGGGAAACGATCCACATACTATGATATGAAATAACTCAATTGGAGTCGACGACATCCTGGCTGACCCAGTATGGCGACCTATGTTTAGGATTTATAACCAACAACTCAAGTGATTCCGTGTGCTAATAGGAGAATTCAAAGCACTCCCTATGTTGAATGTATTTAGGGAAGATGGCTAGGCTACATTTTGGACTATGCAAAACCTAAAAATCTGACGACTAAGAGTGTAAAATCATGTTACATAAAATGATGACTATATCTATATATGCTATGTCTCCTTTAATGGATGGATTTAACAATGTCGAAGACGCATGCTGACGTCGATGGAATGAGGGTAGGGATCCCGTTGATTCAAAACAATATGAGCATTGGGCAATGTCATCACAGACGCACCCATATACAACCTTGTGCAATAGACAATATGTCAACACACACACACGCATCCCAAACAAAGCTGATTGTGCAATGAACAAGTACAATAGGCCAACAGCACTCGTCAGTGATCCAATGATTTACTTATCTGGTAATCACTAACTAGTCCATAGAAGAGTGAGAAACCAGGCGACTCCCCGATGCAAGCATTTGCCAAATTTAAGATTTTAACCCAATACAAACCACATCTGCCTCAACCCCACACCAACGGCGCGCACTTGGAGGCTCCTGGCTAACGTTAGCTAGCCAGGGAGAATTCGGTAAGATTAGCCAAATACTGAACTTGGGGGTTAACGTTAGCTAAGATATTCGAATTTTCAAATTAGGAAATTCCGCGTAATTTAGTCGTGTGCCTCTAATTTTTAATAGAATTAGACATTGTTCTAGCCACATACTCACTGTAAATAAAACGTTCGTCCTCTGAAGAAATTCTGTTTTTCAAACCAACTTGCTGGTGTACCTACCTGCCTTGTCCCGTTTTCCGATTGGTCCAATGCAGTACTATTGCGTGTGCGCGTAAGAACAAGTCCGTCTCGTCAAAACGGCGATTGGCTAGCATGACAGAAGACACACCTAAAAATAAAAACAATCCATAAAGCTATATAACGGTTCGACCACTGCTACAATGTAGAGGGCATCCTTCTTCATAGACAGAGGTCAGACTATTATGTCTATGTCCTTCTTTACTACATTATCACATCCTTGAAGAAATTATTACTCAGACGAGAATCCAAAACTGAAAATGTATGGAGTTCAAAGAGACAATGTAATTATTGCACTCAAAAAGTTTACAAAACCATATCAATCGGTCACGTCGGGATTTATTCATCTTAGCAACTAAATCAAAATGTGTATGCTACTTTTGGATCAGACATACAACCAGCCATGACAGAACACATTTACAGCAAGGTGAAGAATACAAATACACAGAAACTGTGTAGGAAAACACATAAAGGCATCTTTTTTGAAATGCACAACAAAACCAGACAGAAAAACTGTTTGACATCAGGAAAGAAAAAGTATACAATACAGTTCACCAATCATGTCCAGACTACACTATTCCACACACTCTCCCATTCACATAATTTCCTTCTACTAGGACAAACTTTATTTGAAAAGTCAAAAAAATGACTAGGCAAAAATTGTAAAAATATAAAATAAAAATAAAACTTTTATCCCAAAACAGTCTCTTCAATGGGACAGACTGCCCATTCGAGGAGGAGAGTGCCATACAGCAGAGCTGGTTCTTTTGAAAAAGCGTGGTTTGCTTTTGTGGAATATCCGTTCCAGCTTGGGCATCTCCACGACCCCAAAGTACGCGTGAAGATCAACGGGGTCATAGTACTGCTTCATGATGGCCTGCTGAAGCTGAAGACCTGGAAATGAAACCAAACAGAGAAATGTATCAGATTAAGATTTTCTGCAGTCTTCGGAGTTTTGTTTTAGTGACCAATCAAGATTTTTTTTTTTTTTAAAAAAGGAAAAAAGCCTACCCTCTGCCCAGGACGGAATGGGTTTCTTTGGCGCCGATTCGTCATCAGTGGAGTCGTCACTGTTCTGGTCCATCCCATAATCTTCAGGGTTAAGCAGTGTAGTGATTTTCTTGCCTTTTGGAGTGATTTCATAAGATTGTGGTGAATTCTGCAAAAAGATAAAAGGAGAGAGGATGAAGCCCTTTGTTGGATGCTCTGAATGCGTGGAATGGGTTTATTGTCAGATTTATTGTGCGGAATTGTGAGGCATTTCCATAGCACTATTATTTTATGTATCAAATATATGTTTAAGATGGTCTGGAACTGTCTAGCGATTTATTCATATTCAGAAGTTAGGTTACACCAAAAGACATTCAATAAAATGATTTAAATGCAGTGGGTTAATAAAAGATGATCAAAAGAATACCACACAGTGAAGAAAACACACACAAACACATACACACAAAAACAAAAAAACATCGCTCCTCCAAATCAAACTCCAAACCTCTCCAAGCACACCACAGGGTTCCCACTAAGTCATTCATTTTTACTAAAATGTAAAATTCCATGACTTTTCCCTGACAAAAAATATGAATTTCCATGACTTACTATATAATGAATGGCACAATATACCGGCCAATGATTTCAGAGCAGCCGCGCAGCGTTCAAGAATCTTTTACTTTTTTATAGCGGGAGATGAATAAATGGGCATTGAATAAACAAAGCTGGGCAAGCAGTAAAGCTAATATCTAGATATACACCAATTATGCGTGGAAATATTTGTATTAATGTATTTTGGCAAGTAAATTTTAAACTGCTACAACAACATTCCCCGATATGCCATGACTTTGCCCCAAGAATTATAAAATTCCCTGACTTTCCATGTCTGGAATAGAGTTTCCAAAATTCCATGATATTCCAGAAATTCCATGACTCCAATTATGTCATCACTGATTTTCATATATGATTTGGTTTCATCAACAACTAAACCACTGAATGGCTCTCTTGATTCTCAATGAACATTTCCAGATCACTGTTGCAGGTTGTTTTTACTAAGCAGGGGCGTGTTTCCCAAAACCATAGTTGCTAACTAATTTAGGAACTATGTTTTTTTGGAAACGCACCCCAGGTTTAGCAGCAGGTTAGTAAACAACCCTTGGCACACGACAGGTCACCCAAACATAAGTGAGAGTAAAATGAGGACCACTGCTGGACCCATAGTGCACGTCAACTTGTGTTCATGCAACACCAACAAACCACTGTGAAGTTGTGAGGACCAAGCCTATACATCAACAATTGTTCCATAAAACCCATCACCAATGTACCTCAACGTCCAGTGTGACGTTAGAATCTAGCACTACAGTGGAATTAAGCCCTGATGTCGTCCCCACTGGAGTCTTCATCACAGAGTTCTGGGGGACAGAGCGGCCATGTCACTGAAGGACACCCACTAGCTAGGCACTGACTAGTGAGGCAAGCCTCAATCCCCTAGAGAGAGATTAACCCTTATTCAAAATGACTTCAAGGCCTAAAATGTGGTTTTGTCCACTGACAATCATTTACATAAAGTAAGGTAGGCATTTTGAAGCATGAAAAAAAAAAAAAAAAAAAAAAGGTCAGTCAATGGGCCTCAAACAGCAATATTCACTTACATTTCTTTCACATTTTCTTTTAAGAGAAAAAATAAGAGAACTTAAGTCAGGGTGCAACAAGCACTCTAAACCATCCAAATTTGCTGGATGATAAATCCCACACTTAAACTGGATCATAAACTAGATGTGCTCTGCCAATTGTTCGTAATTAGCACAAGTAATGCCCCATAACAGTTAACACAATATACAATAGGTTGGCTGCAACAAACACAATTATGGTGATTAAATGAGGAATGAAACCTATGATGGCACCATACCTCAACATCAACAGTAACATTCAACGCCCCTTTGTGAGACATGCTGAGAAGAGCCGCTCCTTTGCTCAATGGAGTCTTCAGAAGAGTACCCTAAAGCAGAGAAAGGGGACGCATTAAACAGTTATGGCAAAACAGTAGGACTACAGAAGTTTTAAGGGGGTTAGATTGGGTGCTTTGTCTACACCAGGGGTTCCCAAACTTTTCCACAACAAGGCCCCAACAAATACCACTAGGTTCTGGCCAAGGACCCCTTGATGTGTTATTAAACCCATCAACAATTCTATGGCAAATGTAAAAATACATTCTGCTAATCCTAATAATTATTTTAGCCACAAGCACTTCGCGATGGCGCATACAGTGTGTAAAAATTGCATTTGAGGCTTTCTGCTATGAGAGCTATAACTCTACTATTATTCACAGTCTTTATCATGGAAAATATAATGTTCAGATATGCGAAAAAATTATTATAATGGCATTGAATAACAACCCTCATAGTAATATGTATACTTTACATTTTTCAAATGTATTTGTTGCTTTTATTTTTCCTTCCAACTTGCTGAGGCCCCCCCACTTTGAAAACCGCTGGTCTACACAATGAACAAATCTATGCATTTCTAGAATGCAGAATGTGTACCTCGAGATCAACTGTAACGTTGAGTGCAGGCCCTTTGTTGATGGTTGTATTGAGCAGAGTTGTCTTGCTCGCTGTGGCCTTCAGCTGTGGGTTTCAAAGGAAGGATTGGAGAAATAAGATTCACTTTGCATAGCAGTAAAACGGTTGAAAACGGTGAAGCTTCCTAGCTAACAAATGTGTAAGGTATTCAATTGACACAGCAGAGCATGAACTCCACTCCAGTTTCCACTGAAAATATTTCTCTGGTCTCACTTGAGTCATTAGTGGTGGTAGAAATCCACAAGTCAAGGAACGAAGGACAACCACTTAAAATGAAAAGAACAAAATTCACAATCAGCTAAAAAATACTCTAACCTTGAATGTTTGAACTCACTTTATATGGGGCTTCAGTGAGCACTAAGCAGGGTTCCCACTCTAGGTGAAATGTAAAATTCCACGACTTTTCCCCGACAAAAAACTGAATTTCCATGACCTACTATATAATAAAGGGTACAATATACCGACCAACTATTTGAGAACAGTCTATGCGTGCAAGAATATTTAACTTTAGAGTGGCAGATGAATAAATGAGCATTGAATAAACAAAATTGGATTAACCACAACTCAAGCAAGTAGTAAAGCTAAATAACCAACAATTCTGAGTGGAAATAGATTTGCATTAATGTAATTTTGCATTAAGTTCATTTTAAACTGCTACAACAAAATTGCCTAATATTCCATGACTTTGCCCCCAAAGTGATAAAATTCCCTGACTTTCCACGTCTGGAATACTTTCCAAAATTCCATGATATTCCAGAAATTCCATGACCCGTGGGAACCCTGACTAACGGCTCCCGCACACAATTGCGTGCGTTGCAGTGCTGGAGACGCATCCCGTCCACTTTACATGGGCTTACGTCATCTGTTGCCGAACTGAATTGTGGGTCCGTTGCGTCGCGTTGCTCCCATCACTCGCGTTGAGAAGTTCAGCTGTTGCTGCACCGACGGACGGCACCAGCCATTCAAATTACGAACAAGCGAAAAACAGACGGCACCAGCCAATCAAATTACGGTTATACCTTAAGTCATTTGCATAGCTACCGTCGGGAACACCCACTGGCATGCGTTGACGGAACGCAGCTGTGTGCGGGAGCCGTTAGGCAGCGGGGGTAGACGAGGCACTGCTAGTGTTTCTGTAAGCAATCATTCAGATCACGATTCACTACTGACCTGAGCTTCTTGTGCAGCAGCTGCAGCCGCCGTAGCGGCCGCGACACGTCTCCGTTCTTCCTCAGCCCTCCTCTGTTCGTCCTCCTGGAAACAGATAGTCATGCACGTGCCAATCAACAAACGCACATTTTAGCTGTCATTTTGGACACAAGCTTCAAAGCTTGTGGGACACAACAGTAACTATGGGGGGGTGAGACCAACGCTCCGAGTCAGAATGGTCGCCATTGGGTGACATCCCCAAAAGAAATATGAAATAGAATATGAAATATGAAAAGGAGAAAGTGCCGATCAAGCCCACGTAAGTGTTGCAAAATGACCAATCATTCTCAGCTCTTGGCCTGAATAAGCACAGAAGTTTAAATCAGACTGCAGGGTGTCTACAAGTTAAATGTAAGACTTTAAAGACCTTTTAATACCACTTCTACATTAAATGTAAGACCAAAATGGAAATATACAGTACTCTTTCCAAGTAAACTCACTGAACAGTGCGGTAAAATGACAATAATCGGTTTAAACTTCTTTCACTAAGACAAACCCAACCTCCTACCACAAGCCCACCACATAACTGTATGACTGTTTGACGACACCAAATTAGCAAGTATTTCTTCCTGATTGCCGAAACTTTTGTTTTCTTTTTTCTGTCGGTCTGCGGTTCTTTGCGGTCTGACTTGACTTTGATCAATTACTCAGCAAATTACCAGACGAGTGACAGAAGCACCGGCCATAATTAGACTCCGTGGCTCCACGGACAAGCAGTCTCCTTGTAGTTTGAGAAACGCTGAAGTAGCCCAATTGGCCATCAACCATTGGAGGTATATTGCCGTTACTTCACGTCATCAAAAGCTGCACAGTAGACAAATGGGCTCTGACCTAATCATAGACAACGCAGAGCATAACGAGAATATTCGACCTGGCAGAACAGATTACCTCCGTTTTCGGTCACATGACTAAAAAAACATTTAAGACCCATCTAATCTGAATTTAAGACAATGTAATACTTTAAGGCCATATTTTAGGAAAAGTGATTTTAAAGACGTTAAGACTTTTTAAAGGGAAACTTGGCAGGATTTCCCCCTCTGCTGGAGAAATAGTGCATTATGCCATTTTAAACTGTGGGAAAAGGTAAACGATAAAGCACATGGATTTGTTTACAAGCTAGCTAATGGTTAGCAAGTTTGGCAGAACTATGTGGATGTTACAAGGTAAGAAACACGATTTAAAACGAGTTTCTTGTTTCTCACTTCTCTTTCCAGGACGGTAGTCTCAATGTTGCAAGGTTGGTTTTCCGCCTGGGGACGCTAGGCGCAGAGGGTAAAGTCACCATTTTCATCGGAACAGGTCATTTAACCATCCAAATGATTTCTAAACGGGTTTATTACGTTGAAATAGTTGCCAAGTTCCCCTTTAAGGACCTGCGGTCACCCTGACTGTCAAGGTCACTGAGTGCAATTTCTCACATCATATTGCAGATATCAGTTCAGCTCTGGTCTTAAGGTCTCTTTATTAGCCATACAACATGATATAAAACACAACACGTTGCCATATTTCCCAAATACATCCCCTTCTCGACTGAACAATATAAAAATGGCTTGAATGTGACATTTTAAACGGCGCTTGGTCATTCTCAGCGCTACTCACCCTCTGTCTCTTCTCCTCCAGCAGCCTCCTCTTCTCCTCCAGCTCCCTCCGCTCTTTCTCCCGGGCGGCCCGCTCCAGCTCCAACTGAAGCGCCAGGGCCTTCTCCCTCTCCTGCCTCTCCTTCTCCTGTCTGGAAAACAGGACACGCAGCAGAGAACGTTTACTACGGCGATCAGATCAAGATGGAATCAGCAAGGGGTAGGTGAGCGCGCTTTGGTGTTGGACATGGATAAGGGATTGCAGGGACTGATATCTACTAGGTAAGCATCTACTGGCACAAAGTGGGCAAAAATTAGCTTGGTAGTAGACGTGAACAGGGAATTGTGAGCATGCACCCTATCCGCATGGCGCCAAGGTAGAGATAGAACATAGTGCGCCAGGTAGAGAACATAGTGCGCCAAAGTGAGTGAGCACCACATAGAACAAACCTCTCAGCAGCTGCGCGTCTCTCCTGCTCTCGCTCCTGCTCCCTCTTCAGCTCGAGCTGCCGGCGGGCATCAGCCAGCTTGCGTGCCCGCTCCTCTTCCTCGGCCTTCCTCTTGGCCCGGAGCTCCTGCTGACGCTTCTCCTCCTCCTCCTGAAGACACACAGAAAAAAGGTTCCCGGTGTTTATTTAAAAGTGAATTGACTAAATGACCTTTCCTTTCCATTTCCATGACCTTATATTCCATAAAACATCAACTAGCCTACGAAATAGAATTCCATTCTTTCGAAACAGTCCTTGGGAAATTTGAATTAAAATTAAGGTTTGAGACATATGTTGTCTTAATCCTTTTGGCCACCAGTGTACAGTCATGCCCTACTGTACCTGCTGCAGCTTCCTCTTCCTGGCATCCTCCTCCTGCTTCCTGCGCAGCTCCAGCTCCTGCTGCCGCTTGGAGGCCACTGTCTTCTTGGCCTAACCGCCACACATTAATGGAACAATGGACCGTTTTATGTTAAATAAACATAAAAATGAGCATAAATTACTCCCCTTTTCCAGTCAAGTGCATAAATAAACTCTAAACCTTAGAACATCGTTTACATGACTCATGCATGGACAATGTATTTAACCTTTAGCGACTCATTTAGCTAACCGACAGACAGACCTCGGGGCAAACAGATTCAATTTTAAAGTCTTTGTTTTGAGTTTTGAAAATTGTCACAATACAGCATTCCATAGCAGGTAATATCATGACCAGCACAACGTGCATAAGTAACATTTGAGCTGCGTGGCGCACCTTCTCCTTTTCGTTAATCTGGGCCATCTTCTGCTCCACTTTCTTCCTCTTCTCCAGCTCCGCCTTCTCGCCTCGCTCACGGGCCTCCAACACACGCCTCAACCGCTCCTCCCTCTGCCTACACACACACACACACACACACAAACATAAGCCAAAGTACCTTCTAAACCAATAAGACCAACTACAAAGTCCTAACCAATAAAACTAACACTGCATTGAATAACATAATTATGGAAGAAAACATAGAGTAGAGTAAAAACATATATGCATTCATTTAAATGGAGGCATGTTCTATGAAATCTCATTTTAGTATGATGTAAAGGATACATTAACACTCATAATGGATGTTATGCTAATGAATTGGATAGGGTATAATTCCTAGGTAATCACATGGGCAAAATATGTTCCCTTTACAAACATACTAAGCACATGTGCATGTATTCTGTACACAGTACATACATGTAAATGTGTTCCCTTTACAAACATACTAAGCACATGTGCATGTATTCTGTACACAGTACATACATGTAAATGTGTTCCCTTTACAAACATACTAAGCACATGTGCATGTATTCTGCACATATATGTAATATGTTCCCTTTACAAACATACTAAGCACATGTGCATGTATTCTGCACATATATGTAATATGTTCCCTTTACAAACATACTAAGCACATGTGCATGTATTCTGTACACAGTACATACATGTAAATGTGTTCCCTTTACAAACATACTAAGCACATGTGCATGTATTCTGCACATATATGTAATATGTTCCCTTTACAAAACATACTAAGCACATGTGCATGTATTCTGTACACAGTACATATATGTTGGCAGTACAGCTGCAAGTGATCGGACTGCACTGTTGGTACTCAGTGCAACTTACCTTTTGAGCTCTTCGTTTTTCTTCCTCCTGTCCTCTTCCATCTTTTTCTTTCTTTCATTTTCTTGTTCAGTTTTTTTGTTGTAAGCCTCAAGCTTTTGCCGTTCCCTCTCCTGTGAAGAGTTTTAGAAATTACATTATTAAGTCAGGCCTACAATGATACGGAAATGTGCATTTCTGCATTAGCTACAGTGAAACTTGGGAGGCATCAGTGAATTATTACTCAACCCAAAGGTGAAGTCTTAATGCAGCATGTGACTGTTATTGCAGTTAGTTACAGGAGACATGGATTGGAACACTTATCTCTTGTTGTAGCATTCTAAATCCTGCATGAGATTCATCTAAAGAAAAATGCATTCCCGTTGCAGAATTTATCGAGTAACTATTTCAAAACATATTAGCTATGAGGGGACAGCTTTGTGAACAAGGAGGGGGGGTGACCCAACATCCCTTAACTGGCTCATTTTGTTAAAAGCATACACCCATAAACACAGACCATGGATATCCTTCACCCAAGACATGAAGGCTGAATGAAGAATGAAGACAGACAACATCCCAAAGACACAGGTGAGCCAACAGTGTTGGGTTTAATCAGTGCTAAAAGCAAGAGCACACACACAAACCCCCATGAGCTCACACTTACCACTAAACCAATAGAAAGCTGCGGAGACAAAGGCACCCCAGTTAGCAGCTCACTCCATAGTATGCCTTCATCTTTGCACACATTTAGAATGTACACCATACAAACATGTAGAAACTCTACATACGCACAGCATATGCGCATTCAGACAGTAAACCGGTGCTTGCGCATACCTTGGGGTCAACCCTGCCAGGAGTGCCATGCTTGATGAAGGACATGACCGAGCTGCGGCCTAGGGACCCAGGGGTCATCATCAACAGCTGGTTCTTCTGTACAGTGTGGATGAAGGACTTCATGTTGGGTTTCACTGCCTGTTGTGCGAGAGGGTGGAAGGACATGAAGAAACTGCAGGCCAGCATAGACTTAAAACTATGTAGCCAGCTGGTTACATTTTTGAAAGCTTGGGTCTTCTTTTGTACCGGTCACCTTTTACTTAGCTCCATTTTACTGTTAGAAATGTGAGCGATGATTTCTTATAGTACCTACAGACAGGGTTCCTACACATTTTCCATTTCAAAATTCCATACTCAAATTTCCAAACTTCTCGGTAGATTTTTCTGACCATATTCGACATTGCGGCCACTTCTGGTTTGGGATAACTCGGTGAAAACAAAGGTATGGACAACTGAAGTGAATTTTAAAAAAATGACACTTAATATTCATCCATTTAGGTGGGTCATTTTTAGTTGCATCTTGACGATGGGGACTGACAGTTAAGCTACACAACAGTAGGGATGGTTCATTATGACCTGCGTGAAGTGATTAGTACTGCAAATGCAATAGTCTGGAAACACATAGTTCTTCATACCTTTGTTTCTTTTTTCCATACTTATCCAGACCTGGAAATTACTCAAATCAAATTCCATACTTTTCCAGGTTTTCCATACTGCGTAGAAACCCTGTACAGATAACTAGTGTCTGAAACATCAAACCTTTGTAAATAAAAAAGGCCTTACCGACTGAGAGACATTTTTAGGAGATATCTTCTTCTTGGGCACGTCCTCTGATGTACTGTCCACCCTGCGCTTAAAGCCAAAGCGAGACATCCTGAGAGAGAAGAGTCAAAAAGGTTTGTCATCATGTATACGCTCTCTCACACAAAAATAGCCAAATAAACAACCAAATAAATAAACAAATATGTAAAGAAATGATTACTCACGACTGAGTTCCTGCCGGTGTCTTACCACCCTCACCTGCAGAGACAAGATTCTCTTTAAATAAACACTTAATCACACACAAACACACTGCAATGTCAAATCCCACATCTTTTATGATCTTCCTGGGTGCTGACAGTTGCAAAATGTTGTTTAAAGGGAAGAACAGAAATGGTCTTTTTCTGCTCTCAAATTTGCATGTGACTGGAGTCCAATTACAGTGATCTTTCAAAATTCCAGTAACACAGCTTTGAGAACTGAGAAACTCCAGGAAGAAGTCGTGCCATTTACACATCTCCTGATTACAGTCCAGGTAACCAGCTGTTAGTGAATGTCAGCCCTTAAGGTGGCAGTCAGTTACCGGACACTGATGGAGGGGTCTGGGGCTTCTCGATGCGGGAGACTGAGACGGCGGCCGTGGGGGTGGGGGTGTTTTTAGCCATGGAGCGTGTGTAGCGGGTGACTGGCTCACCGGGCTTTACTGCCTCCGGTCCGCCTTCCTTCTCCCGCTAAGAGAAACAGAGAGAAGGTTGTGATGACAAAACCCAACAGGAAGCAAGCTACAGACTGATTACACATGCAACACATATCTGCACTGTATGTCTGAGTGAGGGTCATTACCGAAGAGCAAAGCTTTCATTATTTTGACATTAAATCTGTATTGTCAATATAGGCCTTGCTGAATAGTATAGACAAATTACGTGCCATTTGCCAATGGCAGTGGAGAATGTTTATCTTCATATCAGTTCCATGATCGCTATATGTTGTGTCATGTGCAGACTTGCACACTGAGAGATAATGCTATGAAAGGAGGCTTGAGGGTTGTTTTTTTCCCCTTCCATATTGCATATTCTTGTTACTCTGCCACTAAAGGGTATAATTAACAATTACGTAAACAAAGAAGAACAAAGTAGTAAAACATATAGACCTCTCCAGAAAAAGTCCCGCCTCCGTAACTTCCGTATCCATCCAACTTCCTGGCGTCGATTGTCTATGGGAAATAACATGGCGTTTCGAAATATCATACCGGTAAAACATCTGTAGGTAGCGAGACTAGATGGCAGAAGTGTGTAGACCAATCTGCCCAGCAGCTTTTTCTACTTTGTCACCTACAGAGTTTGACAGGTACGATCTTTCAAAACGCCATGTTATTTCCCATAGACATTTGACGACCGAAGGTTGGATGGATACGGAAGTTAGGGGGCGGGACTTATTCTGGAGAGGTCTATTGGTAAGCCAAACTGTTATTTCAAACAATGGTATTGGCCCAAAATTTCACAATTGGTGCATCCCTGGTTTTGAACAGGGAGAGATTTGGGGGATGGGGGGTTATGAAATGTGTACCTCAGAGTCCTCTACATCCGGTTCCACCACGTTGATCTCTGGCACAGGACTGGACTCAATCACAATGACACCTGGTTCTTCAACGCTAGAGCAGCACATTGAAAGTGTTAAAACAAGTGACATTTTCTCTCATCTGACTTTTTTGCAGAGAAATGCTCATTGTGAACAAAATACATAACATCAAATCTTTCTGAAAAATATTTCTGCAGTGTGCAGTCATCTGAAATATAATGCTTATTGTAAAGGAATTATTATTATCACTGTATAACCATTTGCGTACGCAGAAATGTTGTTGTGCACTTATAATGCCAGTTCAGTGAAAGTTGATGAGGATGGAAGTTAGAGCTGTTTACAGTATTCTTCTCTGGTCTGTCTAAAACCAAACCCATGGCAACCTTTCACAGACAACATAAAACTACAATGAAAGTCTAGACATTACAGCACTTGATGTTCACCTAAAGATTCAGAAATCAGATACTCACTCTCCAACCTTCTCCTCCCTCTCCATCTCCTCAACTTCCTCTCCATCTGTGTCAAGGCAGATGTCCTCTAAACATACAGGAATCAGAGGAGAGAAAAAAACAGCATCAGTGAAGAAGTTGGCACTTTTTAATGTTACTCGCCCTATTATGGACCTGCATGGTTATTACCTGCAAAGATATTACTGAATGGATGTCAACAAAAAAAATGGTGGGGAGATGGTACACTAGGTGGGGATGAACCCCGTTACATTTTTGCTCAATATGGCTGAACATAAATCCTAAAATACAGATCACAATAGACCGAATTCCCAACTCGTAACAAAATAATTTCTTTTGCCTTGCTTGGCTTCACCACATCACTTTCATAAATGCCTCTAGCGAATATCATCTCCTTAATGGGCATCATCAGTACCAAAAATTACAGTGAAATTACTTCACATTTTCCATTCTACGTTCTCACGACCCATCACAACATGACCAACCAAATTTACACAGCATACAAAACACACAATATATTCCACTTACACGTAGCCTAGTCAGAATAAGTTCTGTTATATAGAAGATCTATTCTATTGACCGTATACATGATGACATTTTAATGGATACGATGGTTATGCTTGCTTAACGGGGGCCTTTATCCAAATCATGCAAATGATTTTTCATGGCATCATTATATCGCCATTTGAGTCTTTTGCCATATCGCCTACTGGGTTGTTAGGACTCACCACCAACAGAGCTGCTGCAGGCCGATCTGCTCATCCTGGCCTTCTTCTTCAGGAAGGAGCGTCTGGAGGCCCTCCTCACTGCCTCCTGTGTTAGGCTTCTCCTCAGGCCAGCCAGGGAGTGCCGTGCGGTCATCGACCGTCGCACAGAAGTGCGGGACGGCGGACCCTGAGGAGTGTCCGGCACCACTGTGGCTTTCGATACCTGAGCATCCTCCACTTCCTCAGACTCCACAGCCGCCGGGGTTGGGGAAGAGACCTGGGGAGGCTGGGCAGAGTTGGCTGACTCTGTTTCCATGGCTTTAACCGGAGCCTCCTCCTCTTCCTGGATGGGTTCCTCCTCCTCAAAGGTGTCATCATCCACTTCCTGTAGAGATGCGGAGGCAGTGGTGGGCTTGTTGCGCGTGCTGCGTTTCACTGGCCCTTGCTCCGCAGCTGATTTGGCATTGTTACGACGGGTTCTACGCTGGGGCTCCTCGACATCTGGCTCTGCGCTTGCGGATGGGCTCTCAGGGATAGCGTTCAGGGAAAGCTGCACTGAGGAACGCCGCAGGTTGCTGCGCTTGCCCTTGGAGAGGCTGAAAGTCAAAGCAGCGGGAGTCTTAAAATCATATTAAGACATCTTTACAGGAGAAAAATAATAATAAAAGGACTCTTGATTTATAGTAAATATAAGTCTAGACATTTCAGACATACCATATCATATCAACCTGATACCATCCTATTCATTCACAATCTTAAGACAAATAAAATTCACTAAAAGCATGACACATCACAGATAAACAAAGTCTCACCGTCTTTTGGCTTTATTCTCATTCTGTCCGACAGACACCCGTCTCCTGCGATTGGTCTTCTTTTGGGATGGAGTCTTGGGCATTAACTCTGGTTCTGTGTTGAAGTCACTGCAACAAAATATTACACAGGGGTAAACAAAACAAACTTGGCTAGTGACTTCTGGTCAAATTTCACAAAAATAAGCTTTTGCCCAACCTGGAGAACATTCTCTGTGCCTCCTGCTCAATCTCCTCCAGCCACACCATGTGGACATCATCGATCTCTTTCAGGAAATCCTCCAGTTTTCCGCTGAAAACCTGCATGAGGTTATGCGTCGACTCCAGTAGGGAACTCATGGCGACGGCCCTGTGAACAGAAGCCACTAAATTTAAGGACCGAAGCGATGACATGCTAGTGCGCTTGCCATCTTAAAACCGTCGATGCGGAGAAACACTTGGGCTATTATTTTAGAATTTTTGGACTATCGTGTCTGTCTGTGCTGTAAAATAGCTATGCAAAGTTGCAATCAACAAAACAAATAAACAAGCACTGTTACTCAAGATATTAGCATTGACTGTTACTTTGGTGACTTCATCTACGGTAACAGAACAAAGACTTCCTTAACGTTAACGTTACAGGTGACTTGAAATATGCAGCAACATGGCAGTGCCAGGACAAGTAATATTTGAACAACAACTTCGTTTGAACCTGACAGACACAAACTCACAAACATCCATACGAATGCAATTTAATAGAACATAACCTTATAACCTTAGTTGAGTGCCATAACTCATCACCAGAAGTTAAAGTTAGCCAATTCTGGAACTGGGCAGTTAGCAAAGTTCGCCCTTTTCTAATTATGTTACATGCACATTTCTGACTTGTATACAAATGAAATACAATATTTTCTAGATATCACGAATATATACGGTTGTACAAATGTCCTTAGGAAACGACACAACAATGTTTCGTTGATAACAGTTATGCGTGGAAGCATAGCAACTTGGCTAATAACGTTGAATTGCAATGACGTTAACGTTACATTTGAAAACATCACAGCTGCAAGTGGTGTGTTAAGTTGGAACTTTAAATGTTTACCCCAATAAACTTAATGTCAAAATGCAACCCCGACTTACTGTTAATGTTTCCAACAAAAGGCCAGCGTTAATTTGGCTATCTAAGTTGAGTGAGTTGTTGATTTCCAAAAGGACATGCTACTAGCATCTAGCTAACGGTAGCCAACCAGCTGAATAAATATCTAAAAATGTAACGTTAGCGGTTATAAGGAACACGTCCTACCTTATTCCCTTCAAACACAAATCAGACGGTGGGATCTTCTAAGAAAAACTACTGTAATCCAAATTATGCGATCTGATATTGTCAAAAAATACTAGCTCGCTAAATTCATTCCGAATCAAAAGTCATATTTCCTCTCTTTCTGTAAGCATAACTCCACTGCAGCCTGCCACCCGCTCAAACGGTTTAAATAGTTTTAAAATCCAAAGAACCAATGGTAGGATGTTCCTCAGGTCTGTTTGAAAAACCATGCATACCATTCGGCGGTACATTTGTCTATCGTCATACAACTGTCCAATTAAACCTCTCTGGGGGCGGGGTCTAAGATTTAAGGCGGTGTTATCACAGGATTCTCAATTCTCATTGGGAAACACAACTGGAAGACGGGACTAGATTCAGAGCTGTTGTTGTCTTTGGTCAGTTTTAGGTCTGTAATTCAAATCATCCAATCGCAAGTCTAGTGTTGGCTATACAGGAAAGGAAAATGTTTCCAAAACTACAATGCATGGATTTGAGCTCATAACAAAGTTAATCTGAAAAAGAGATCACAATATTTCGCTAAAAAGCAGTAACGTTAAGGGCAGTTGGGTCCGGGAAGTTAGCATCGGAAGCTAGTTTGTTTGTTTATTTATTTATCCAACAGACCATGCTTTCTATGGTCACCTGTACCTTTCTGTCGTCTGTCTCATTTGAAGGCTGTACCAGAGCCCGTCTACTTCTGTCCGTCTGTCTCATTTGAAGGCTGTAGGCCTACCAGAGCCCGTCTAGACATTCTCTGGCTGTACCCTTGACAGTCTGTCTGATCCATAGACTCTAGGCCAGGGGTCTCAAACTCAAATGAGCTGGGGGCCAATTCTGCAACGTCATCTGATTGGAGGGCCGGCTATTTCTGAAAATGTAATGTTCTTTTTTTCAAATACCACACACAACTGCAAACAGAAAGTGCAAGTGTTTTTATCTAGTTTTAGACACCTGTGCTAGCAACCTTATCTTATAAATAAAATAATGATAAAATAAATATTAATACAAATTATAAAACAAATGAAAAGCATAAAAACAGGTATGTGTGTGTTTCACACCAAATAAAAATATTTTCCTCTCATAACTTTTTTAAACCTGGCAAACTATAGGCGTCAGGGTTAAGAAAGCAACACCATTGGATTTTTATGTCAAAATTTCAAAAGGCCATGGCTTGAAAGTGGTCAGAGATAAAGTCCTACTGTAAATGTAAAAATCTTTGAGTAAAACAAAAGTTTATGAAGGGGGTAAATTTACCCATCTAATTTGCCACTGGATGGCAAGCACCTCAAATGATGCACCTTTCTAAATACTGGATGAACATATTTGAGCAGGTTTACTTTCCTTTTTTCATATTACCCACATAACAAATTAACAGGAAAACGCCTAAGATGTATACCAACACCTAAGATGTATATGGTTTCTAAACCACAAGGCCTACAATAAAGTATTCTGGTCAAATCAGTTCCCATCGCGGGTAATCTGAAGTTCGCATCATATTGCGGGTGACTTTGTAGTTTAGAGCCCTATATTTCTACTAGCCCTGCTGTCTGTACCACGTCCATTACGGACACTATCATCACGATTACCACTGCAACCTCCAAGCTATGTTGGGCAGAGGGTCGAAATGAGCATGGTATGCTTAGTGGACACCGTCGTATACACACAGACAGCACCCGCATCGCTTCCGCGTCATTACAAATGCACGTCTTTGTGTTTCTCGCGTGTAATACAAGTATTTCCTGAAAACTTTGCGCAGCGATTTTTGGTTTCAATGAAGCTCTGGATGTCTAGCACATAGTGGAGCAGAGTAGGCTACAAATGAGATGTGTCACCGTACTTGGAACTATCGTCTATTTTAATCAGTATCGTTGTTTGTCGCAATTAAAAATAGTCTCAAGGGCCGGATTACATTATTATTTTGACATACGTCGCGGGCCGGGTGTACTTGGGTGTTTGAGACCCCTGCTCTAGGCCTACGTCTGATCGCACATCCAAACATTTCAGGTTATGGCCACACGGTGGCAATGTTGTACATGGTACCAAGAAATTAACTCTGTCTGGGCAGTGTTGCCAACTTAGCGACTTTGTCGCCATATTAGCGAGATTTCAGACCCCCGAAGCGACTTTTTTTTGTAAAATGCTACTAGCGACAAATCTAGCTACTTTTTCTGGCGTTCTTGGAGACTTTTTGAGACTCTGATGTGATGGCATGTACGTCCCTTTTTACTCTTCTGAGTGAGCAGTGAGTTCGGCTGTGCTGTGTAAGAGTCTCAGCGCTGTTTCGTTTGTGAATTAACCTACATCGAGTTCGCCCAAAGCGTTGCCCCATGATTATAAATTTAATGACTGGCCTATGTAGAATCAGCCCATGTTATCCACGGAAGTAGATGTTCTATAGACATAGCTGTCAACCCTCCCGTTTTTTCCGGGCTTCTCACGTATTTTAACTTTTTTCCCGCTGTCTTCCCGTTTTAATATTTTCCAGTAAAATATCCCGTATTTTAACAATCTCATAACTCTACCATAGCAATGTCAGTCCGAGGTGCTAACCAGTAGGCCACGGCTGCCTCCAAATTCTACCATCTCTGGAGTGATGCTATGGATATAGTAAAACTGTTTTTCGAGCTGATTGTATGGTGGCATTCCCCTGTTTTATGTAGATAGAACCCAGGTCATGCACCACAAGTAGCCTACAGGCTACGTTGTCAAATTATGAAGACACGTTTTCCCCTCAGGGGTATTACAGTTTTTCTCGATTGCTTTTACCTGCTTAAGTAAACTGGAATCCACTTGGTCTTCATGACTACTTTCTTTGCACAACAGAAGTCATCTCTTGCGAATGTGTTCACACATTTACATTGGGTTCACACATTTCTCACACCCTTTTGCAAAACAGTTAACACAGGTGTCATTCAAAAGCCCCAAACTCTATTGGTTTTCCCATGCTAAACAAAAGGAAAACATATTTTCACAGGTGGTATAGATTTCTTGCATAAGTCTGAATCTCTGATACACCTGTGTGAAACTCCTTTGCAATCAGCAATCATTCATTATATACAACCCCAAAACAGAAAAAGTTGGGACATTGTGTAAAATGCAAATAAAAACAGAATGTGATAATACAAGTCTCGTAAACCAATATTTATCAGCAAAAAGGACATAGACAATATATCAAATGTTGAAAATGAAAAATTGCACTATTTCATGGAAAATATATGTTAATTTTGAATTTGATGCCAGCAACATGTTTCAAAAAAAGTTGGGACAGGAGCATGTTTATCACTGTGCTGCTTCAACTCTTCAATTACAGTAACAAAATATTGTAAATGTTAAGGAACTGATAGATAGATAGATACTTTATTGATCCCCAAGGGGAAATTCAGGGGAGGAGACCAGTTACTAGAGTTTTGAGAGTGAAATGTTGTCCCATTACTCCCCGTCGTTCCGATAGGATTTCAGTTGCTCAACAGCATGGGGTATTCTTAGTCATTCCATTATGCACCTAATTAGACAAATCTGGACTGCAGACGGGCCATTTTAGCACCTGGACTCTTCCTCTGTGGAGAAATACTATTTAAATATGTGCAGAATTAATTTTGGCATTGTTTTCCTGAAATATTCAAGGTCTTCCCTGGAAAATACATTGCCTGGATGGGAGTATATGTTGCTCAAAACCTGTATACATCATTCAGAATTGAGTGTGCATGCTTTGCCAAATGTTGCTGCTGTAGGCACTATGCTCCTCCACACCATTATAGATGTTGGGTTTTGAACTGAACACTAAAACAAGTTCGATAGGTTGGATACTTGAATAGGCACTCTCCTCTTTAGCCCAGATGAGTCCATGATTTTCAAAAAAAATGGCAAATTTGGTATAAACACAGGGCCTTTTTCCATGTTACCTCAGTCCATTTTAGGCCCAGATAAGATGGTGGTATTTTCTGTATCATGTCTCAACGTTGGCTGTTTTGACTGTTACAATCTTGGCTGCAGTTTTTGAATTGAGTATCAAATTGTGCACATATAGACAATAGTTATCAGAGGTTTTCCTGAGCACCACCAATGACAGGTCTGGAAACAGGTCTGGTGTTGATGCAGTGCCATCTGAGGTCCAAAAGACCATGACCATCCAATTTGTTTTTCAGCTCTTTCCCTTGTTTGCTAAGATTTCTCTGGATTCTCTGAATGTTTTAATAATATTATGTCCTGTAGATGATGAACTCCCCAAATACTTCACAATTGCATCTTAAGAAACATTAAAAATACATTGTTTCATCATTTGTGCACACAGGTTTACACAGAAAAGTTGTGTAATGATAAAGAAAACAAAAGGAGGAATATTTCACAACTAAAGGTACTGGCAACACGATTGGATATGAAAAAGAGCATCCCAGAGAGGCAGGGTCCCTTAGAAGTAAAGTTGTAGGGGTATTCTATGTGCACAATTTGATACTCAATTCAAAAACTGCAGCCAAGATTGTAACAGTCAAAACAGCCAACGTTGAGACATTAGTGCCTACAGGGAATACCCCTACAACTTTACTTCTAAGGGACCCTGCCTCTCTGGGATGCTCTTTTTCATATCCAATCGTGTTGCCAGTACCTTTAGTTGTGAAATATTCCTCCTTTTGTTTTCTTTATCATTACACAACTTTTCTACCATTTTGTTAGCCCCGTCCCAACTTTTTTTGAAACATGTTGCTGGTATCAAATTCGAAATGAACATAAATTTTCCATGAAATGGTCAAATTTGTCATTTTCAACATTTGATATGTTGTCTGTGTCCTTTTTGCAACGAAATATGAGTTTAAGAAAGTTGCAGATTATTACATTCTGTTTTTATTCACATTTTACACAACGTCCCAACTTTTTCTGTTTTGGGGTTGTATAAGAGATGTCTGTTCTGTGTTGCTATTTGCAAGGCCTATGGATCTACAGTAATGCACATTTAGACAAAGTACTGTATTGCCTATTTGGTGGAGAAAACAGTACAAAAGGTGTTTACTGTAGGTTTACTGTAAGTTGTAGTTCAATGAAATTTACTGTATCTTGCTAGGTAACTGTATGTCTTACATGTCAATGGCAGTTACATCTTGGGAGGAATTAATAAATGATTTTTTTATTCAGTACATTTTGTCTTTTCACAGTTTTTGTTCATTTTGAGAACTAGATTTTGCATTTTGTTGTCTAGTGTGTAATGATTGATTAAAGAGTGTTTTTGAATTGGCAACAAGTTGTAGTGTTTGAAGGCAAGATTTGCTTTTGCTGCATGTTTTAAGTGTTTTGAGAGAGTAACAGCCTTTTGCAAGCAAAATGTGTCAGAGAGTGCTTTTGTCCAGAGTGCTTTTGTTCAGACACGGGTGTTATCTGTTTTGAGAACGTGATTTCAGAGTTGACACAGGTATTAAAACGATCGAGAAAAACTGTAAATTCCTTGTAGGCTACAGTATAAGGCAGGGGATTTTCTAGAGACCAAACAATCAAACTTAACAACAGCATTTCACTGGGGTTATCAAGCTGGTGTTCCTGCACCTTTCATTTATTGGTGGTTCGTTGAATTAAGACCTGAACATGCTCAAGACAGCTTGTACAGCCATTTGAAAACCACAGTAAAGTTACATATTGCTGTAGGGGAGTAAGTGAGTACAAGACACTGAATATGTACGTTTCTCAGTTTTACTGTATATGCTCTTTGCAGTTTCTACAGCATTGTGACAGAATTTGATAAGTTCAACAATTGTGTATGTAATGACTCAAGCAATGAAATGAAGACTAGTTTCATTGGGAATGACTATTCAGCATCCATAAGTATAGTTAATTTTGACTGACATGACATAAGCAAATGATAATGTTATAAAACAGCAGAGAATTGTACGAAAGCAACTGATACATGTCCAAAAGCATTTGCAATTTGTTCAGAGGAAGGAGAAATTGCTACTATGATGTACACAAATGACTAAATGTTATGGAGGTTGAACTAATAGTAATTCTCATTCTGATCTGAAAAAAGCACCAAAGTGACTGAGAAAAACTGTAATTGACATAAAATATTGACATAATTCAGATTTAATCTCTTCTTGGCAATTTTTGGAATGTTGACAGGCGCATCTTCTCTTCACATTAGGCTATAATAGGCGAAAATGTGGTCCATTATTTTCAGAAACAAGATAGATGACTGCAACTGCGAATATGTTTATTCTTTGATCAGGTCTAGTGCATGCCCCCCCCCCCCCCCCCCCCCCCCCCGTCACGTCTACAGGGCTTGAGCAGTCTGGAGATCGGTTCTTACATGACGACTACACTTCCCAGCATCCTTCGTATGAGTCAGTGGAATGCGGGGTCGGGGGTCTCCAAGCAGTCTTGTATGAACTGGTAGAGCCCAGACTCGGTTTCTCGGAGAGTGACTCGGAGTGCGACCGGTGGTGCGAAAGGCTGTGGAGCTCTGGATTTCACGGAGCAGCAAGGCAGGGACGATGCAGAGCCCACGAGAATTCATGGCACATCTGGACTGATCCACTGTTCGACTGCAAGGACCAGAACAGCCCTTAGAATTTTAGCAACTGCTGTAGAATTTCTGAAAATCTACCACTCTTCTCGACCAGGCAGGGGATAGGATACCGTATTTATCTGAAACCGAGGTTAAAAAGTGTCCGGCGACATATTATTGACTTCGATGGTCAATGGTAAATTTACAAAAAGAGGCGCTGACGATAACGTTCCCTACACTTTGGAGAGGTGGATCAAGATTTGCGAGGTAGGCAATGGCAAATATTATCGAACCAGCACAGGCTACTTAGCTGTGTGTTGTATTTTGTCAAACGCATGGATTGTTTGAACAGAGTGTGCTTAGATCATAGCCTAGCCCAGGCTACGGTAAGTTTTTGCAATGGCCATGTCAATTGTAGCATAGGATATATTGTAAATCGCGGTGGTCAGAATTCGTTGCCCATTCACATCGTCGTCTCTAGTGGTTAGGTGGTTGCTGACCCCCCTTTCCGCTGTAATCATGGTCCCTTCTGTGAAAGCCGTCGCCTTTATCTCGTGCATCGCATTTTAGGCAGCAGGGTCTCCTCTGTGGACCCCGATCCCTACCCATCAGGCAGCGTTGCTAAGATACAGGAGGACCAGTGTATGGTGGATGTGAGGGTCTTCCGGTCAGAAGAGGCTCACTGAAGTGCTCACGAACATAGACATAATGTCTATGCTCACGACACAAACATAACGGCATTCATTTCAGATAGAGACGTCTGAACACCTATACACACATCCTTGAAGTAGGCTACTGTGTTTCGGGAGAATGGTTTAAACAATGTTGCTCACTGTGTTGTAGCCTAGGCTAGGTTTAGAATATCAACCAAGCCGAGTAAACCATAGGCCTAGTCTGTTTTTTCCCAGTCACTACTTACTCTGTGAACGTGGTAACGATCTGAAGCGCATCAAAGCTAAATACATGGTCTATCTCACTGGTCCTGCCTGCCCATTTGAAACACTGAAACAAATTACAGCAATCTATTTTATGGCTAATGTAGGCCCATCCTGGAAAATAATATTTATATCGAAAGCCATGCAAAAGGAGAAGTAGACTAGCCTACAAGTCAAACCTGTAAGTGCAGGTTGTAGGCTAGTGTAAAGGAATTCTGGTATGAAATCCAGTTATCTGATTTCATTAGTTTTGTTGATTGCAGACTGGTGAATAAATAATTCCAAGAAGCTGCTTATGTAGGCTATTGTTATTTGACATCCAGACTTTAAAAAAACAATTGTGTGACCATCAGACTTGCCAAATGGCCTTTGACTTTATGACATAGTCATATGACCTTAGTAGCCTAGCCTACAACTTAATGGTTATGGTTATATCATTAGCAGACACTTTTGTCCAAAACAACTTACAAATAAAAACAATATAGTTAAAAATGAATAGTGAGCAGTTGTAAAATGTTGGTAGAACTACATTAAGGAAAATAACAATAATAAACAATAATGTCAATGCAATATCAATGATCATAGCATTATGAAAATCAACAAATACCATAATATACAAACTATAACTCATAAGAACCACTTAATTCATTAAATGTATGCTGAACAGATATGTCAGACCCCTCTTGAAAGACCAAAAATTAGTAGCTTAAAATTGTATTGTCATTGTTCTGCATATGAAAGTAGCCTATGGATAAGACACTAACAAGTTATAACACGTTACTATTGTAAGTCAAATACATTCAGCCATTTTTAGTAAGCTAAGAAATCACTAGTTGCAAACTCATTTTAACAACCGACACAGTGATGAGTAATGACTGAACAACATCCTGTCCTTGTGTCTGTGGAAAAGCTTAGGTCTCAACTTTGTTAATAAGTCAAGGTACACACTTGATTAGAAGATTTGATCTGTGTTTGATCTGAATAGAAAGCAGAGATAAAAAGCAAGGGTAATACAATGCACTGCAAGCCAAATAAAAACCATATAACATGGTAATATGCTTAAATGCCTAAATGCATGACCATTTATTGCTGGTCTGACCTGCATAATTGTATTTGTGTGTGCCTGAGTAATGGTAACACAACGGCCTCAGGTTTCAGGGCATTTAACAGATAAATGCATGTAAGTAAAGCTGAAAGGGCAGATAGCGTTGCTTACCCTGGTGCCTCTACTCATGGCACTTTGGGGAGTATGTTTGGGGATGTCTGCCCTAGCTTAGTTAATTTATGTGAATGTGTAGTGTCAGTTTGTGTATGACACTGCACGTTACACACATAACACAATGCAAGTCAGTCAATGCCACTAGCGGACTTGACTAGATTATGTTGGGTGCACTCATCTTTTTTTTTACAGCACAGAATGTGGCAGTAGAAGCATAGAATCTTATTCACACAGGACTGGGTCTCAACAAGGTCTGTAGATGTTAAATTAAGAAATGGTATTTCTTTCCTACAAATCCATGTGATTTTCAGACATGTTACTGAAGCCTAGAGCCTCTTCATTTCTATTTACAGATCAATGTTCCAAACTGCACAAGACAGTTGAAAAAAACAAACATCTCAGGGTAATCATTTTAATATAAACCACACTAATGTGAATCAGCTATTGTGACACTTGCAAATAGTTGACCAAGGCTCATTTTTTGTTTGTTGGACAGTTTTCAAAAAAGAATGATCACATCTCATCAGAGAGAAGAGCATATTTTGAACATGAGAAATTGAGTCGTATGTAATTTCAACCATGACAGCTGGTCACAAAGAAACTGTTTCCAGTTCTCAGTAAATTCACAGTTTAGTCATCAAGTATGTTTCTGCATCCACAGGGTACACTGAGCACAGCCATTTGGTGTTCAGAAACGAGACTCGAAATGTTATTTGAATTCATAGCATCTGATTATCTGGTAGTTCATGTAGGCCAAATAGTCTATTTTGGAGTTGTTTGCTCCTTAGGGAGATTGAGAGACGTAGCCAGTTTTGCCTCATCGAACCATGCGTGTCGATTTCTAACTAGGCTAACGTGTCTCTTTTCTAACTAGGTTAACTTGCTATCAAGGGAATGCCAAGTGCCAGGGAAAGTGTAGATTTTGTTATAACTAGGTTAACTTGCTTTCCTGGCCTTAAAGAGGTTGGTGCTTAAACACCGATGGAAAGCTGTTAAATTATTCTCTTCGATTAAACAAATGAAATTGCTAAGCCCACAGCTGTTTGTGGAGGGCATACATATGTCAATGCTGGCTTTACATGACTGACATATTCAGATTGTTTCATGTAGTTACCACCACATTTGCTATTTTCGGCCACTTGGATAATCAAGGCTTCAGTGAAATTGAGATTAATCTATGGATTTAGGTCTGTCATTGGTTCATGTCAGCAAGTGTTTGACACATTTTGCAACCTGTTCCATCCATAACCTGGCTCCTAATCTTTGACAGATGGGAGAGTCTCTCCTGCCAGACACAGTCATTGCATCAGCTAACAGAAATTTGATGGCTTTCTACAATCAGCTTTTTGATCTCATAGGAACATCCCAGTCGAGGGACTTGGATATTACATGGGACAGGTGGTGATCTCATGCTGTCTATTGTTAGACTCTATTGTTTGATTTTTCCACTTTATTAGTCACTTTATAAACATTCCACAAAGTGTCAAGATGGTTTAAGCTACATTTGATAAACAATGAATAAGAATGTTATTATCATTATAGGTTTAGTCAGTCTTTTTCTTCCGGATTTTTTTTCTTCTTCAGTAATTTTGTGTCAACGATTCCCGGAACACTGAAAGACTGCACGAAAAAAGTTTTGATCCGTCGCCCCCCTGCCAGACTGGACCCCCCAAAAGGAGGGCAGGGTGGACACAGTTTTTTGTGAATATCTCGAGAACTAAAGGGCCTAGGAGGAGGACCACATTTTTTTGTACGTTGGGCTCAAGGAGCCATTTCAACCCATCCCATAACCACTCATTTACGGTATAGCGCCACATGGTTAAAAATGAAAAAGCAAAACTGAGGCTCTGTAATCGCAGGTATCTTTGGCTGACATGTTCAGAACTGCATTAAATTGAATGCATGCGTGGAGTTTCGTGGAATTCCGTTCATGGGGGGCCATACAATAAATGAATCTATGTGTACATTAAGTGACTGCGCAAATCGGCCTGTGGATGATTGTGTTAAGCGAAGGGTTGTCGGATGAAGTTGAAATGTACACAAACACACACACGCAGACACACCAACACACCCACATGCACACACACACACACACACATAAAGACACACACACATGCCACACACAGGCACACACACATACACACACACAGGCATGCACACACACACACAAACACCCACAAGCATGTGCAGGACTGGGTGGTCACATTTTGTACCGCTCTGCGGTACATCTAGTTGCAATACAAATACAATACCACACTAGTTTGTGTGGCATAACTACAGTATATAAAACTTATATACTATAACAAAATGATCCATCAGTGTTGTTGAGCACAGCGTGTTACGTGGAGGGCAAGGGTTAACAGGGCCATCCCACTGAGCTTGCTGTGACGGCGGTCCAGTGGCCTGTTGCCCCTGGTTTCCTCTGGATCGATGGGCCCTGCAGCAGGCCTTGGCTCTCAGTCAAGGAAGCCTGTGTGTGAGCCCAGAGCGCAGGGAGCAGCAGAGGGAGAGAGAGAGAAGGGAGGACAGAGAGATAGTGGGAGAGAGAGAAAGGGAGGGAGAGTGAGGATGAGAGAGAAACAGAAAGTAAGGGCAAAATATTTTAGAGAGGGAACGGTAGAACGGAGAAAACAACTTGAGAAAGAAAAAAGTTTCTGGAGAGAAGGGTGGGGAGAAAGATAGCAAGAAAGATAGCAGGATAAATTGAGAGAGAGAGAGTGTGACCAGAACAAAAAAATGGAATCGGAGAGAGAGAACAGCCCCAGGGGAGACTGGGAAAGAGGTGCTATTTTGTCTAAATGATAAATTAAGCAGACATGGCATTTCAAAAAGATTGAATTTAGTGGGTCGGGATGGTCCGAAATGCTCAAATTGAAAATGATAGAAAATCGACCAGCCTATTAGTCCGACTGAAAAGCAAAACCATGGAAAGTGCTCTTCAGAACTCCGTAAAAACAGCTTTAGGGTCCATTAGGGCATTGTGGCTTTGTAGCTTTAAATATCCTGCATGGAAGATCAGAGAGACTTTGGGGTAATATGTGTTGGGCTCTAATTGTTTATGGTGAGTCTAGTTGCCAGTCTGCTGTAGTATTATCAGATGTGGGATCATTTTTATATGTCTGTCATTGAATGTTTAGTATACCTTACATACATGTAGTGAAATCTAATTACCATCCTCTTACTCTGAGCCTTGTGCCATCTGAAACCCCTATGTTGGAATGTTTTGACTTAGGAAAGCTAAGATAACCCCTGTGTCACCGAACTGTGGGTAACCCTAAGATTGAGGGGTGGTAAACATTTCTTATCTCCAGATGGTTAGGTGATCACCGGAGGGTGACAACTTGTGATTTTCCGTGGGTGTGGGGTAACGTTAAGGGTATAAGAGTTGGCTTCACCCACAGATGTGTGGGCTTGTTACCAAGTGTATATTAAACACTTGAAGTCGCTCACTTGAAGTCATCTCAATATGAATGTAGATGAATATAGAGCAGGATATGAGTTTTTGTTCTTCTTCCATCATTCCTGTTAAATTGGGTTTGCAGTTAGTTGTGCACTGCAGTTGACACTGCAGTATCAGCAGGTTTGTCTGTAAGGGGAACCCCAAAGTGTGTGAGAGAGAGAGAGAGAGAGAGTGAGAGGGTGAAAGAGAGAGTGGATGTGATGAAGACCAGTAGAGAGAGATGGGTCATGTCCGAGGGGTTCCTCCTAGTATTCCAGGCCCGCAGCTCTCAGTGGCTCTCGCTGATTCACTGTCCTCACCACCCTGGGCTCCCAGCTTCGAAGCGTTTACTCAGAACACAGAACACCAGTGAGACCCCCTCACTGGAGAGACAGAGGGGGTGAGAGAGAGAGAAAGAGATAGCCTGGTATTGTTTTCCCTGTCATTACTGAGAGAGATGAAAACCTCTCTGTTGTTCTCGGCACTTGGTCTCTGTGCTGCACTCTAAACACCAGCTAAACATAGATATTCCTCTGTCTACTGGCAGAGGAATGCACACGCGCATGCACGCTTGCACACACGCGCGCACACACACACACACACACACACACACACACACACACACACACACACACACACGCACACACACACACACAGAGCCACGCTGTCTGTCCGTGTCTCACAGCTCAGACCGACAGCCATGTCCGCATTGGCACTGCGGGGCTGGCGGCCAACCTGGCCTCCCCCCTTCCCCTGCAGCCCTCTGTGGAGCGCCACAGCAGAGGGCAACTGAGTGGTGCCCGGAGAGGACATGATTCAGCACGACACAGCAGAAAAAAAACACACACACACATGCCAGGGCCGCTCCGCTCTCTGAGTGCACCAACCCCCGCACATCAGTCCTCATACGCTCTCCTCAACAATGTGAAGTCTGTCTGAGACATAATTAGTGTGAAATGCAGAGGAGCACATGGTTTGTAAGTAAAAGAGTTGCTTTTTAACAGCGTAATTTGCCCATTAGCCAGAGTGTGGAGCAAAATGAGCGGACACCGTTTAAAACGAGGACAGCTTCTGGCTGAGATGAAGCAATCTGGATGAGGATGTGGGCTGTGGACCCCTGCAGCAATAAGAGGAACCTGAGATGTGTAATTGTTGCTCTCCCCATCCTGAGCGGAGACAGAGAGTTCACACAGTTCAACACGCACACACACACACACACACTAAAACATGACTTCTCATTTCATCTCTCTCTTGTGATTGCCGAGGGTTGAAACTAAGGATGGCAGATTTCTTATGCTCGTCAGGCGGTCTGAACATCCATATTTACTACTAGTTACTAGTGATTGAAGTACGTGTTATACATTTTTTTGTAGTGTACAATCCTGGAAGATTGCGCCTCTGCGAAGCGTTCTCAAGGGAATTACTTGTGATCTGTTGCCCACGCATATCCTTTAAAAGGCATCAATGCGTGCAGATTTAGAGGGTTTTAATCCATTAAACATGAAATTAGATTAGGCCTTTGGTCTAAGCCATTGAAAATGACTATTTTATGATGAGATTAATCCCCAGAGGCTAGAAAACACTGTTTCCCAGTATCTGCAGCGTTAACTCACTAACGTCACTTTGTCATCAGAGCGACATGGACAGCACTGCCACTGTTCCGTTTGTGTGATGGCGGACTAACTCTGCGGCGTTAACGCTTGAATCCACCGGTGGGGCCGACACTACTGTAACCATCCACCACTAGAAAGGACTGTGTCAATTTGATTAGAGCGACGTGGACAGCACCACCAGGCTTCCGGTTGTGCAGTGGCAGACGAACTGTGTGGTGTCTGGATAGGAGTGTTGGCGGCCGGCCACTAGCCTGTCAGGACATTCTGTTTGACGGCTGTAAATGCAGTGCCGTTAGTGTGTCCAGTGCAGTGTTGTTCAGCATTGGCACAGGATGCCCTCTCTTCAAGGTGACTGCAGGTGTCACTCTATGTGTGTGTGTGTGTGTGTGTGTGTGTGTAGGTGACACAGTGTGTGACTTTGTGTCTGTGTGAGATAAAGAGAGATTGAAAGAAGAGACAGAGAGAGATGTGTGTGTGTGTGTCAGAGAGAGACCGAGTGTGTGTGTGTAGATAGATAGATAAATAGATAGATAGATACTTTATTGATCCCCAAGGGGAATGTGTTATACAGACATCACACACAACATGCACTTACAGCAGAAATGGTAAACATAAGTATAAGTATAAACATATAACTAAAGAGTGTTCAAGAGAAACAGAGATTGTGTGTGTGTGTGTGTGTATGAAAGTGAGAGGTATAGAGAGAGCGTATGTGTGTCTGGAGGTTGTCTGAGAACGATGAAAAGTGGTGGTGGGAGGTCAAAGTCAGACAGATGTCTCAACAGCTGCAGGGGCACTGCCACCACTGGCACTGCCACAGAAGCCAGCCTCACGCACTCTTGTTTCTGTGGAACCACAGCTGTTTGTGTGCTTCTGTTTGTGCGCCCGTTGTTAAGTTTGTTGATGGAGGCCAAATCAATCTCATCTACCAGTGTTTGCGCCCACACAAATCCCCACCCCCCACCCCCCGTCTTTTTTATTTGAAGTGCTCCTGCATTATGTCTCAAGCCAAATCAATTTTGTTAGCTGGAGACTGCCTGCCTGTTGGTACGTGTGTGTGTGTGTGTGCGTGTGCGTCCGCGTGTGTGAGTGTGTGTGTTTGTGCGTGTGTGCGCGTGTGTGAGTGTGAGTGTGTGTGTGTGTGTTAATGTCTTTGTAAGCCCTTTGATACCAGCCTGGGTGTCTGTCCATGCCTGAATGGAGCAGGGGCATGAAATAAATGATTCAGTGGATGAGGGCCCCAGAAAAATCACCTCCCAGTGGGCAAATAAAGAGAGAGACGGCACAGTGGCCATGAATCACAGTGCGCTGGTGCTTTGGCTGGGGGAAAGGCACTGTGTGTGTGTGTGTGTGTGTGTGTGTGTGTATGTGTGTGTGTGTTTGAGCAGTCAGAAGAGAGATGAGCCGAACCGTCAGTGTGAGTGTCTGTGTCCGTGTGTGTGTGTGTATGTGAATGTTGTGCATGATGCATGGCGTGTGTGGTGTGTGTGTGTAGGTGTGTTAGTGTTGTGTGTGTTTGATGGGGGAGTGTGCATGGTGTGTGTGTGTGTGTGTGAGTGAGTGTGGTTGGCTGGGTATGCATGATGCATGGCGTGTGTGTGGTGTAGGTGTGTTAGTGTTGTGTGTGTTTGATGGGGGAGTGTACATGGTGGGTGGGTGTGTGTGTGTGTGTGTGTGTGTGTTTGTGTCAGTGTGTGATGGGGGAGTGTGCATGTGTGTGTGTGTGTGTTAAAACGTTGGTGGTCGGTGTGTTTGTCACCTGTCTGAGTGATGCTGAGTGGAAAAATCACACCTAGGCTTGGCAGACGCTCTCTGACGCTGCCTGCGGTGAGATTCCAGCGCAGTGTTTTTCAGTGTGAGGTCCAACACTGTGACTGCTGATAACAGAGAAAAAAACATCCATCACGTCTGGCGTGCTCCCCATGCATCCAACCCACATCCTTATGTCCCCCAACACATCTATCTCTGTTTCATTCGTATTCTCATCTGCACTCTTTCTTCCTTATCATCTAATTCTCCCCTTCTTCTCTTTCCCCCTCTCTTATCCCCCCTTCTCTCTCTCTCTCACTCTCTTTCCCTCCTTCTCTATCTCCATCTCTCTCTCTTTCTCTCTCCCTCTCTCTAAGCTCACTGCTCAAGGACATAGTGAGGCAGGAGCTTTAAGGAACTAATGCAGTGCTTGCTGGAGAAAATGTAATCTAGAATTCATTTTTCTAATTGGGAACAAAGGAGGGCATTATGGGAGCTTTAGCTGGTCGCCCACGCATGCGATCAGAGCCCGAGCGCCTCCCACCAATCAGAGCGACGAGGCGCTGCAAAGCACAGCGCTACGCTGCACACCGCTGCCACCTAGAGCCAAGCCTCCCTCCCGCCTGCCCATCATCTAATGGTGCGCTGGAGTGCCACACCACAGCCTGCACAGGCCACCTGTTTGGCTCCGAGGAACCCACCAGCGGCATTCGCTGCTTTGTCTCAGTGCCATGGAGTTCCTCTGGACTGCCAGAGTTTAATCCTGGCTACTGTGAACGGTTCTGTGTGTTTTTTTTAATGCCATGGGTTGTTTTCCTTCGACAATAACACGACTTGCCAATGTTAGGGCTGCTTCTCACAGAAGTGCTCCCTATCCATGCCTGTGGTGTGTCCTTGAGTGTTTTTTTATTTGACCACTGGTCTGGTGGAATGTACTGTATGGTGCAGAGACATCTTTCACGTAGCCATGGTAACTTATGATCATTTCTCTACTGAGATGAAAGATTTCATTATGTAATGTACTGCGTGTTATGAAAGAGGGTGCCAGTATGGCTAGTTATTTCAACAATCCTGGGCAGGAATTTGCTGATAAAATGTTTGTTTATGTGTGTACACATTCTGTACTTGTGTGTATGTCTGTCAGCAGTTGTTTCTGCTGGTAGCATTTTATCAGCTCTCACAACTACCCTGTAGTCACATTTGGAAATGAGGCGTAGCACTTTTTGACTGGTCTGTCCCACTTATCTTGAATGTCAATGGCCGTCACTCATTTTATAGTGACAGACAGTATTGAGAAGAGCAGGTATGTAAAGGTGGTGTCTTTGTGTTTCTTAGAGAAAGTATCTGTCACAAGAGAGGGCCTAAGGATAGAAGCGCATCCTACACAGAGGTACTCTGGATGCATCCGAGAAAGAGACACTAGGAAAGAAACGTGGGAAGAGGATCAAAAAGAAAGGAGAAATGATGTGCCTTCCGTGACTAAATGTGGAAATGTAAGATCTGTGAGTGTTTGTCCAGACTTGGTATTCAGATTCACACTGACAAGTTGATTGACCACCATGCAGATTTTTTTGTAGTATTTTACATTTTATTTGGTATAGACTGAATACCAAAGTGTTTGTTTTACAGTATTTGGTGAGATGACAATGCCCAGCTTAGCCCAGTTCAGCACGACACTCTGTGTGTGTGTGTGTGTGTGTGTGTGTGTGTTCTTGCGTTGTGTTTGTGTGTGTTTGCTTACATTGTGTGTGTGTATGTGTGTGTGTGTGTGTGTGTGTGTGTGTGTGTGTGTGTGTGTGTGGTGCAGCAAACCATTACCCAGGGGGATAAAGAGCATCCTGTCTGAAAGCTTGAGGTGTGTAATGAGGTCACCCTGCTGGCCGCCCAGTCAGGGCCAGATTGCGGCTCCTGTCATCATTTGCCTGTTACTGCCCTGCGCTGGTGTAGCTTAACCTAGCCTCCCTTAGCCTGCCCCAGCCTAGCGGCTGCAGGGGGCCCCTTGGTTGGCAGGGAGCCAGGAGGGCCATACGGAGCACGGCCTGCTGGGCACGTGGCAACACCTCTGCAGGTGTTAAATGGGCATCGGCCCGACAGCCAGAGAGATGGGGAGCTTTAACCAACTGAAAAGACACAGAGAAGGAGGCAGAGGAGGTTGTGAAAGAGAGAGAGAGAGAGAGAGAGAGAGAGAGAGGGGGAGGGAGAGAGAGTAGGGAAGAGAGAGGGTGATAGAAGAGTGAGGGAGCGTTAGGAAGAAAGGGAGAGAGAGGAAAGGGAGGGGGTGAAAGAAAAGAGAGATGGAGAGAGAGAGCAGGTGATTTATTCATGTGGAGGTTCCCTCCATCACCTGGTCTGCATGTTACATCAAGCAGAGGTAATGATCCTGGGGGCTAATGTAAATTCAGCCATTGTCTAGCGGCCAAAAGGGAAACCACCATCAAAGAGCTGCCTGGCACGACCGTTTGATTTGGAATTTCAAGCCCTGAATCTAAACCCGTCTCATCCTTATCTCCTCCCTCCCCCCCCTCTCCCTTTGTTGTCTTATCCCTTCGTTTCCGTGCATTGGCCTAGCCTTTCATCTGAGCTTTGCTATTGTGTCTTCACAGGTGCATGAGGAGGACCAGTGCCTTTCTGGACACCACTGGAGAATGATGCTTCTGCAACACGCAGCAGGAGAGATATCTAGAGCCACGCATTTCACCGGGATATCTTCCCCCTCCGTCTAACCCAAACACACACACACACACACACACACACACACACACACACACAGACACACACACACACACAGACACTGCTAGTGGTCACCCATGCAAGTCAGGACAGATTGATGGGCGCGTCGTCTGGATGGCAGGTACCATGAGAGGATTTTGATCGGGCAGGGTACCAGCTGGCCGTCCCGGGGGGACCAATCCAGTGGAGTGAGAGCCTGTGTTGGCCACTGGGCAGCGGGCCGACAGCGGGCAGCGGCCTGGCAGAGAAAGACCACGAGTAGGCACACTGGTGGGCACATAGATTAGGGATTAGGAGATTAGAGATGTCAACGGGTCACATCTGAACACCCCTACACCCCCCCCCCCCACACACACACACACATACACACACATACAGACACCCATCAGGATCTGCACACACACACACACACACCTGTCAGAATCTGTGCACACACGCATGCACACAGACACAAACACACACACTCCTGTCACAATCTGTGCACACACACATATGCACACACACACACAGACACAGACACAGACACACACACACACAGACCCAGGCATCCAGCTCATTTGTTACCCAGTTGTTGCCTATTTTTCTCAGTGTCATCCCTCCTTAAACTTGTCAAATCTTCTTTTCCAAGACCCTCCGCTTTAATCCCTCTCCCTCACTAGTCTTTAAATTTTTGATTGTTTGGATTTGTGGATTTTTTTTGGACTGCTTATCTGCCATCTTTCATCATCTTTGTTTCATAAGGTTATTTTGTCTGTATATTTGTTTATTTTTAATTTCGCATGGCTTCAAAAGGGCGCGAGCAGAGGGCACGCGTCTGTCTCCCCATTGGCTGATCCCTGCTGCCCATCTGGCCCGGGATGTCTGCAGAGCCACGCCCCCTAAGACACAAGCTGACCCGGGGGGCAGGGCATCTGGAGGGCACTTTAATGCCCCCTGCAGCAGCAGCACGGAGTGCAGCATAGCGCGCCAGGTCGTTGCCCACTGAGCGGACGAGCGCTTGGCATCCGGTCAGGTGCATCTGATTGAGCAGAGAGCAGAGGAGAGGAGACAACCAGTGGTGACAGCAAAGACGATGCCAGCAAGCCTCCGTAGCCAATGTCCACAACAGAACTGAAAACAAGGGCCCAACAATCTGCGGAGAGTGAGTGTGTGTGAGAGAGAGAGAGTATCTACAGAAGTAAAGAAAGAGAGTGAAGGAAAAAAGAAAGAGAGAGTGTGGGTGTGTGTGTGTGTGGGGATTGTTGAAAAGCATTTCTTTCGAGTTGCAGGGAGCTGCCTCTCTGCGATGTGTCTCTGGTCCAAGCCCACGTGGAAACTCCTCCCTCGGCCCGGTCTAATTACGAGCGTGTGAAGTGTTCCAGCGCTGCTGGACTGGGCCGCGCTGGACGTGAACCTCAGCCAGGCAGACGTGGACAATCAGGACCTGCTGAGTGCCTCTCAGCCACAAGAGAAGAGAACCAGGCGAGGAACAAAAGAGGTGGTGGTGGTTGGTGTCCGGGTGGAGGAGGGGGGGGGGTGGAGAGAAACAATGCGCCGTGGTGAGAGAGGAAGTGAGAGGGACTGTTGTTGAGACAGCGCAGGACAACACAGAGCCGCTGGCTGGGCACAGAGAGGGACGGAGAGACCGAGAGCTGGACGTCCAGTGCTGAGGCTCCTGGCTCGGCGAGCGCTGCGCTGCGTTGGTGTGAGACTCACCAGCTCTGGACTTGGCAGGCGACGGAGCTCTCTGTGGCTTGGCAGCAGGAGGAGGAGAAACCAGATTTTCACGTTTCACATTTCCGAGCCGTTTTGCGACGGTGGCCTGGTGTGACTCGCTGAGGACGTAGAGGGAGACTGGTGGTGGACCTGCGGCAGTCTTCTTCCTCTTGTCTCTGGCTAGGGACACTCCTCATTTCTCCGTGGACGGGTGTGTGTGTTGTTTCTGGCCTCGGACACTCCATTCTCCTGTCTCTGTGGACCGGTGTGTGTGTGTGTGTGTGTGTGTGTGTGTGTGTGTGTGTGTGTGTGTGTGTGTGTGTGTGTGTGTGTGTGTGTGTGTGTGTGTGTGAGTCCGCCTGCAGGCTGAGTGTGCCCGGGGACAGGGTGGGGACAGTGGCAGGGGCCGGCGCATGGCAGTGGGGGGGGCGCATGTCGCCAGGGGGGGAGGGCAGGGGCTCTGGCTGGGGGTCCAGCTGGGGCTGGGGAGCATGGGTGCGGGCGGCACAGAGACCCGGGGACCTGCGCCCGCTCCTCGGGAGCGTGGGCGCTAGCGGTGGCGGCGGCGCTGGGGAGAGGAGCGGCCGCATGGCGGGCAGTGGCCTCCGCTGCTCGCTGCGCGTCTGGGTGCTGCTGGCCACCCTGGGCCTCCTCTTCCTCACCTCGCTGCTATTCTCACTGTCGCTGCGCGGGGGTGCCGCTGCACTGCCCTACCTGGACGCTCAGGGCTGGGAGGAGGCCCGCCGGGTCAAGCTCGTGCCAAACTACGCGGGCGCGCACCGACCCGGCCCGTTGGACAGCGCCCAGCAGAAGACCTGCGCCTGCCCGCGCTGCGTGGCCGACCCGGGCGTCTCCGACTGGTTCGATGAGAACTACGACCCCGACATCTCGCCCGTGTGGACGCGGGACAACATCCAGCTGCCCTCAGACGTCTACTACTGGTGGGTGGTAAGTCACCCAGCCACGGGGCTGTTTTGTCTTCTAAGTGCTTTGTTTTAGAGTAGTAGGCATAGAGTAGTACAGAGCTCTATGGTATGTCTCATTGCATTTTAAAGGTTTTAAAGGAGTAGTCTTTAAATTGTATAGGATTTTATGGAGTAGTATGTTATGCGTGGAGTAGTTTACAGCTGTACGCATCCGTGCTTTGTACAGATAATGTGATCAGTGTCCTGTCTTGAAACTGCTGTGTTGGGGGGTAGTAGCCCAGGCTTTCTATTCAGATGCATTGTAAAGGTTTAATGTCGTCTATCTTAGCTCCCCTCCCCTCCCGCCCCGTTCTCTCGCAGGGTTAGTGGGTTTTTCAGGAAGTGCTGAGTCCGCTGGTTCCCAGTGAGGTTGGGGAGGGGGGAGGGGGGTAGACCAGAGGCTGGGTCATTTCTGAAGAGGACATGAGTAATGTCTGAACATGAAAAAGCATCAGCCCACAGCTCACATAGCTCCTCGTTATAGGCAAGAAAACACAGCTGCCTCTGGTCAGCAGTCACTCTGGAAAACATGAGCAACACAGATTACATCATTAGAGGTAGTCAAGTTTGAGTGCGGACTTCCGCTTCGTCGCCAGAAGTGAACTTTGTTCGGCTGTGTTGTGTTCTTTTTTACGTAACACTCGTGGCTGTTCCGTCCGTCCTTGGGTTAACCCTCCTCACTGAAAGAGAGACGATCGGCTGATGCACAAAACTGCAAACTCAGACGGTCCTCACGGGCAGACCGTTGCCAAGCAAGTAAATAATGCATAGTAAATGTGTGAGGGGGGGAGGATGAAAGATGCAATGCAAGGCGCGTGGGGGAGAGAGAAGGAGAAGGAGAACCCTAGAGATGTCAAAACAGAGGTCAGGTCTTAGTCCTGACAAACTCTTGAAAGCGTGTTGTGATCTCGGCAGTGTCCTCCTCACTGGCCGGCGGGCCCCGGCGCGCACCGAGGGGACCTCTTGCATCAGCTTTCCCCGTGTGCTCCCCCCGCTGCTTAGAGACGTGTGTGTGTGTAAGTGTGTGTGTGTGTGTGTGTGTGTGTGTGTGTGTGTGTGTGTGTGTGTGTGTGTAAGTGTGTGTGTGTGTGTGTGTGTGTGTGTGTGTAAGTGTGTGTGTGTGTGTGTGTGTGTGTGTGTGTGTGTGTGTGTGTGTGTGTGTGTGCCACTGGTTCTGGCGTCATTGTCAGGGAGGAGCACACAAGGCAGCAGGAGCAGAGCGAGAGTGGGGCCCCGGTGCCAGACGCAACATCTGCCAAGAATTAGTGGCCCCTGCAGAGAGCTAGTGGGCAGAGCCAGAAGCTGGCATCTGAGAAAGAGCGAGGGAGAGAGAGGGAGAGAGAGCGGGAGGGAGGGAGAGAGGAAGGGAAGAGGTAGGAGAGAGGGGAATGAGAGCAGGGGGGAGAGTGAAAAAGGAGTGGGAGTGGGATAGAGAGATGGAGCAGGAGAGTGGGAGAGGGAGGAGGGACAGAGGAAAAGAGAAATAGTGAAGGAAGAGAAATGAGAGATGGAGAGGGGGAGACAGAGGGGAAAAGAGAGGAAGGGAGAGAGAGATATAGAAGGGGAGAAAGATAAAGTAATAGAGAGAGAAATAGAGGGGCGTCACAGAGAAGGAGAAAGAGAAGAAGAGAGAGGGGGTGACACAGAAAAGGAAAGAGAGGAAGGGAGAGGTGGGGGCAGGGAGGGGTGGGGTGGGAAGGGAGATGAAAGGAAGGGATTGCCAGTGGGAGCTGGAGTGGAATTGTAATGCAGACTCTGGCTTGTTTTATTGTGTGTGTGTGTGTGTGTGTGTGTGGTGTGTGTGTGCGTGTGCGTGTGTGTGTGTGTGTGTGCGTGGGTACGTGTGTGTGTGTGTGTGTGTGGTGTGTGTGTGCGTGTGTGCGTGCGTGGGTACGTGTGTGTGTGTGAGAGAGTGTGTGTGTGTGTTGGGGGGGGGGGGGGTTATGACACTTGTGTCATGTGTGAGTTTGTTTGTTTCTTTGTTTATATGTTGAGGGCAGGTGTTTTGTTACTGTGAAATATGACAGAGGTGTACTCTGCCACCATCTCTTAGTACTCTCTCTCTCTCTTTCTCTCTCGCCCACTCTCTCACCCGCACTCTGCCACCTCTTAATCTTTCGTTCTCCTCCCTCCTTCCCTTTCTGCCATCTCTCAATGTCTTTATCTCTTCCTCCACATTTTTTCTCTCCCTCTTTTTTCTGCCATAGTCTCTTTCCCCTCTTTCTATCTCTCTGTTCCTCTATCTCTCTTCCTCTATTGAGTGAGGGTGGGGAGGATGGACAAGTAGTTTATATGAAGTAGTCTTTATTATTATTAGTTTATATGAAGTGAGATCTAATATAATGCCCAGGATGTTATCATTTCTAATTTGTTACAATGGGACGGTAATATCCTGGGTTGAAGATTGATTCAATAAATGGGTGTTAAACCTCTTTTTCTTCCTCTCTCTCTCTCTCTCTCTCTCTCTCCATGATTTCTTATCCTTTCTTTCTCTCCCTATCTCTCTATCTCTCTCTCTCTTTCTTTCTTCCTCCCTCTCTTATTATCTCTCTCTCTCTCCCCTCAGATGCTGCAGCCTCAGTTTAAGCCCCACAGCATTCAGCAGGTGTTGCTGCGACTCTTCCAGGTGATCCCTGGCCGCTCCCCCTACGGTTCCTGGGACCCAGGCCGCTGCCTGCGCTGCGCCGTGGTGGGGAATTCTGGGAACCTGCGCGGAGCCGGCTATGGGCCGCTCATCGACAAACACAACTACATCATGAGGTACCAGACGAGACGAAGCAGGGCAGGGGCAGTAAGGGAACGTAGAGGGAAGGGGAAAGTAAACAAGCTCTGATTAAAGGGGCAGTCTGCGTATTCAGCCAGTGTACTGGGTTTAAATTGTGCACCGCACCTTTAGAGAAGAACAGAGGGGAAAGGAGAGATAGAAAGAAAGGGAGACGTGTACTGAACCGGAGAAAAGCAAATGGCTCCGTCACGGTCCTGTGATGTGGACGGATATGTTTGGGTTTTTTCCTTCAATCTGATTGATTGCTCTCTGTGGAACTTGTTCCCCACGCTTTTGATGTGCAAAGACGCGAGTGAAAAGCAGAGAGAGAGAGAGAGAGAGAGAGAGAGAGAGAGAGAGAGAGAGAGAGAGAGAGAGAGAGAGGTGTGAATGTGATGAGAAAGCTAAGAAGGCTCAGTCAGGCTCTGTTGAGTCAGACGAGAGAGAGAGAGAGAGAGAGAGAGAGAAGCAGCTCTAATGTCCTCCCCAAGAGACATGCTGGGGTGTTAAAGACTTCCTGCTCTGGTGGAGAAATCGAAAGCAGGGCACAGGGGCATGAAAGATGACAAAAGAACGAGGGAGAGAAAGGGCGGAGTGGAGGTGTGTCTGCAGCAGTGCTGCCATTGATCTGTCTCCCTCTCTCTCTCTCACCACCCCCCTCTCTTTCTCTCTCCATCTCCCCCTCTCCCCTTCTCTCCCCATCTTCCTCTCTCTCTCTTTCTTTCCATCTCCCTCTCTATCTCCATCTATCTTTCTCTCTTTGACAGTTACCTTTTGAAACTTAAAAGTCAAAAAGTCACTACTTTCCATCTCTCACTCTCTTTCTCTCTCTACCTCATTTCATTCTTGTCTTTTAAAAAATATGATAATATTACTTTTTTAAAATTCAAACTATTTTCTAGTTTAGCCATGCCAAGTGCCCTCTTGGCACTATTGTAAATGAGGGTGAGTTTTACTGGGGCTTCTAATAAAGGCTCTAATGAGATGGCCCCCTGTACAACCAACCAGTAGGCCAGCTCTCTCTCTCCCTGTGCCCCCTCAGCAGCGCTACGGTGTCTGCTGGCCCGTTGATGGCCGCTGGTCTCATTGACCCAGGTGGGAGCCACACATGGGTTAGCTGCACAGATGAGGGTGATGAAGGTAAATGGCTCTGGCTACCTAGGAGGGCAATCAGACTCAATTTGTATGCAAATTGTAGCTTAGCTGCCCGATCTGTTTGTCTTTTTTTCAACCTCCGTCATAGCCATTAGTTCCTTGATTAATCCATTCTTCTGAGCCAACTTATTATTACCAAGTCTTATTGGTAATTAATCTCTCTCTCTCTCTCATCCTTTAAGGGTGTATTGTTACAAATGTATTTCAATTATGTTTTTTGATGAATAGTAGCTCTTTGTTGTTCTATTGATATTTTATAATGAATAGTTACATAACCGTTCTGCTGTGTTGACACTGAGCCATACTGAGTGAAACCCCAGGGCGTTTCATAAAGCAGACGGAGTGAACACAAGGATGTTTAATCTGTGACTGAGTTGCCTCAATCTCCGTAGTAAAGGTTAACATTTCTATATGTCTGATCGGGAGACACTGAGTGATTAAATGTCCCCTTGGCTCCTCCTCATTAAGAGGCTTTGTATCTTAAGAAGATCAAAACATATAGATTAGGAGCGTAATGCACTAAAACCTGAGATCAGTGAAATCCGGCAGCCCAAATTCTACTTAGTAGCACCATAAACCCCCTCGAAACAAAAACACAAACATGTCCAACAACGCACACAAACACATACTCACACTTATCTCCCATCCCCTAATATTCATTTATTCATGATAAATGCCACGGAACCACCATGGGAACAGCAACCATGCATAAGCGATGCTAACCAATGCTTTCTGCATGCCTACTTGCCTAACGAACACAGAGGCATGCACAAACTGAGATGCTGTTTTGGAGGAGAGAAGGAGGGAGGGAGGGTAGGAGTGAGGGAGGGAAGGGAAGAAGGGTATGGAGAATTGAGAAGAGGTACAGAGAAAAAGACAGGATGAGATGGAGGAGGGAAAGGAAGAATTGAACAGAGGAGAGGGAGGAGAGAGAAGGGGAAGAGGGAGAGTGTGTTTTGGGTTTAATGAGAAAGAGACAGTGAGGGGGCGAGTAAATAGCTGCAATGAAACTCATCACACTCACAAACATGGCCACTCTTTTCTGTCCTCGCTTTCTCATCTCACCTCTCCTCCCCTCTCTTTCTTTTCATGTCCTCCTCTCTTTTCTTTTCCTCTCCTCCCCTCTCCTTTCTTTTCCTATCCTCTTTTCTCTTCTTCTCCCCTCTCCTCTTTCTTTTCATATCCTACTCTCTTTTCTTCTCCTCTCCTCTCCTTTCTTTTCCTATCCACTCTTCTCTCCTCTCCTCCCCTCTCCTCTTTCTTTTCCTATTGTCCTCTCTTCTCTTCCCTCTCCTCTTTCTTTTCCTATCCTCCTCTCTTCTATTCTCTTCCCCTCTCCACTTTCTTTTCCTATCCTCCCTTTCTTCTCAGACCTGTGTGTCCATATCCTTGTTATTGCTCGTCTATTGTGTTTGTCCTCAGTCACTCGGGCAGACCTGTCAGGTGGCCTGTGGCTCTCTATAGGGGTTTTGTTCAATGTCTTTAGAGCCTGACCTTCAATAATGTGTGTGTGTGTGTTTGTGTGTCGGTGTGTGTGTCGGTGTGTGCATTGTGCGGTGTGTGTGTGTGTGTGTGTGTATATGTGTGTGTTTGTTTGTGCCTGACTGTATGTATCTGTTTTTAATAAACTCTTGTCCAGGATAAACCTGGCTCCCACCGTGGGCTTTGAGGAGGACGTGGGCAGCCGCACCACCCACCATTTCATGTACCCGGAGAGTGCCAAGAACCTGGCGGCCAACGTGAGCTTCGTCCTAGTGCCCTTCAAGACGCTGGACCTGCTTTGGATCACCAGCGCTCTCTCCACTGGGCAGATCCGCTTGTGAGTCCCTATCGATCGTACCATCCAGTATCAGACACACACACACACACACACTGAGACACACACACACACGCACGTACACCCACATACACACAGCTGCCAAGGGCCACTTTTCACGCTGCCACTCAGTGCTGCTTGCTGGCGGTTGAACGGAGCAACAGATCTTGCTCGCAGCGTGACATCGGAAGAAACATCAATACACAAAACACAGCCTTTCTTGTCATGTCTAGCTAATCTCCTTCCTCCCTGCCTCTTACAGTCTCCCTCTCTCTCTTTCTCTCTCTCTTGCCATCCCTCTCTCTCTCTTTCTCTCTCTCTTGCCATCCCTCTCTCTTTCTCTCTCTCTCTTCCTGTCTCGCAGTCTGAGTAGGCAGCTCTGAGAGAGGTGCTTCACAGAGCTCAAATGCAGACATGTCAGAAAGCTGCCATTTTAAAATGCGTGGCACCCACACGCTCAATTCACAGGTTCAAAGTGACCTGCTGTTCTCATCTCTTCTCTCACACACTCTCTTTATATCAGTCTGCCTCTCTCTCTTTCTTTCTTTCTTTCTTTCTTTCTTTCTTTCTTTCTTTCTCTCTCTCTCTCTCTCTCTCTGTCTATGGTCCAGGTCTGAACACTTGATCAAAATGTTTATTCTGTTGGAAAGCAGGATTGAGACGGAGTGGAATAGAGCCAGTATCATCTCCAGCTCCCCTTTTATGGATTTACATGAACCTTTCTCTTTTCTGCTTTCCCTCTCTCTCTGTCTCTTTCTTTCACACACATACACACACACACACGTGATGTGTGTGTGGTTAAATGTTCTCCCACACACACACTGAATTGATTGATGCTGAATTACAGTTTAACTGTGTTTGTTTTGTTTTTGTGGGTGTTCTGATGTTCTTATACAAACACTTTCACCAAACTATTAACACCATATATCAATGTGTTGACAGTATTTAAGAGTTTGTTTTTGTTTAACAAACTCATGTATTGACTGTGCCCATCTATTGCCCATATATTGGCCAACTGCACGCACATCTTGCTGGATTTGGCAAGAAGAAGGTGAAAGGCGATGGCATGAAGAACACAATCAGCATTCTTTATAGACAGACACGCTGATGTGGTGTTTTTCTGACATATGACTAGGATGATATGCACGTGAAATCTGTCTATAAAAACATATAAAACCCTCTTAAATGTTTTTTCCATCATCAGCTTCAGTTTATGGGGTAGTGTCCATGCCAGTGTGACCAAGCATTAAACTGCTTTCATGTGGATAAGCACTGTGGATAATGATGGATGAGGAAAGGTTACTATGGTCAACTGCTGGAAAGTTGCAGCAGTTGATATTTCTGTCACTATTACTTAGTGATTTCCTTTTTCACTGGTTATCGAATAAAGCTTAAACTCCCTCTCTCTCTCGAAAAATTCAGTACGCTTTATTGGCATGACTAAAGTTAGTATAGACATCATATTGCCAAAGCAATATGATGTCTATATAACACAATAAAATAAAATCAAGAAAAGGAAAATAACTCTCTCTCTCTCTCTCTCTCTCTCTCTATTTCTCTCTGTGTCTCCCTTGCAGTACCTATGCTCCTGTGAAACAGTTTCTGCGAGTGGACAAAGACAAGGTATATTACTCTCTTTTTGATCTCTGTCATGCTGCTGCCTCCAGGTTGTTCTGTGTTCATATTTTTCTGTTTATCACATTATCAGTGGCAGCATCCAGGCTTTTACTGATAACTGAAGAACAGGTCAACAAATAGCAGCTGTTATATGTGTCTATAGGGATCAACTATTTCTTTCTCTCTCTTTCTCTCTAGGCATAAGGCCTTTCCTTCTTTTTTCTTTAGTCCATCTAAGGAGTTGGCAGGTTGCATGTTTGATGTTGACATGCATTATTTATATTACTGCACATGCTGGAGTACTCGTCCCTCTCTCATCCCTCCCTCTCTCATCCCTCTCCTTCACCCCCCCCGCCCACCGGCCACCAACTCCAGGTTCAAATCTTCAACCCGGCGTTCTTCAAGTACATCCATGACCGCTGGACGCGCCACCACGGCCGCTACCCTTCCACGGGCATGCTGGTCCTGTTCTTCGCTCTGCACGTGTGTGATGAGGTGGGTGAGGGGCCATCTGACAGGACAGTTCAGTACAGTCGGGGAAAGTCCGAGGGAAGCGAGTGGGAATGGCTAACAGCAATGTTTACCGTTGTCTGACCTGTGCAGGTGAATGTATTTGGCTTCGGCGCCGACAGCCGAGGAAACTGGCACCACTACTGGGAGCAGAACCGCTATTCCGGAGAGTTCCGCAAGACGGGGGTCCACGACGCCGACTACGAGGCCCAGATCATTGATTCTCTGGCCAAGGCCGGCAAGATCACCGTCTTTCCTGGGAAATGAGGACCAAAGGGGTCGGAGACGAAGAGAGGGGATGAACTGAGGGAAGTCTACCCACCTACTCGCACACTTATCTGCTACCACTCACCAGACTGTTGCTTCATCCACCAGACTGTGTCTTGATGAGTTGATGTTATGTGCTTTGGGACAGAGAGCTCCTCGTAACCGTTGAATCAGGAATAAGTGACTCATCTGTCCTGCCCTCTGCATACAGACAGTAGACTACTCTCTCTTGATTACTGGTGGTTTTTTCGGCTTACTTAGACTCTCAAGAAGACATGGACCAGACTGTGGAGATCCCACTCCTTTTTTGACCACTTCCAGTTCTGTGGACGTTAATCACAATAGGGACAAAGAAGGAGGAACGCCACCGCCACCACCAACTCCACGCCTCTCCCGTTGAGCCCTGATCAGTTGGCGGGGCGATGAGGGGAGCATGACCGATCGTGCGCCTTAGAATCTCAAACCACCACTGAGTTGCTAGGATGGCAGTTAGCGATTAGCACTATGCTGCCACTGCTACCTCTGGCTCCAGCAGCTGCAGTTAGGACTCTTGCTCCTCTGATTACTGATGGTCAGCCAAGAGGAGCCAGTGAAATCAAGTTTACATGCCCTTATACTGAGACAGTTTTTCCCCACAAACTAGTTTATTTTTATTTTCTTTTTTTGTCTTTTTTGTGTTCTGTCATAGACGATCATAAATGACACTACTCTGCTTACAGGGATATTATTAGCTTGACCAGTGATTTTTAGTGGTTCGGCATTTTTCTTCTACTTCTACTTCTACGGGACTGACTAATTATCCAGCTGAAATCAGTGAAGGGGAGAAGATGGCAGAGCTCTTATGAGACTTCACCTTCACGCACCTGCGAAAACAATTCTAACACACAAACCACTCGCTCGCATACGCTCACTAAATGTCGTCGCACAGCACATAAGGGTGCTCTTATGAGTATCAGCTGCAGTGTCTACTATCATAGAAACAAAACTGCGTTGGTGAGCGCCTATGCTTGAGTGCACAGAACAAGCCGCAGCGTACAGACACTCAAAATAACAAAATAAGTATCAACCTGTGTGCTGCCACCTGCTGCCTATAGTACGAAACGACACCTCTGGCTTTGTCTGAGCCGTGTTGTCTGTAGCTGACAAATCTGATGTTGGATACTGTTAAAGTGAGATGACGTCCATAAATCCTAAATAAATGCCGTTACAAAAGCCACAAAACCATATATCAGCTTAGGTAATGGGGAAGCCATGTGGTTTGATCATAGCAGCTCCAGGTGCCATGATTCTCAACCTGTGATTATTATTTGTCTGTATTTTTTGTTGTTTGCTGTTATTATTAAGATTACTGAAATGTTTTTTGCACATTAGTCCTACTAGGATAGATGACAAGACAATGGTCCGGCAATGTTATTCTCGGATCAGACGGAATCCAAACACACAATATTTGAGTACTTATAGGAGTTATTAAAACAGTGTACCAGCCATGTGTTAAGATACTAACCTATTGAAAATGTCAAGTGCATGTATGGCCTCGAGGTTTTAATGGTAAAAGATCTGCTCACGGCCAAAGCATAAGTGGTATTTTAGTTGTTTATGGTGTTATCATTATGTGTACAATGATTTATTTTTGGGTTGAATCTAAGAACAAAGAATGTGAAAGAGGGAGAGATAACTGATCATCTTTTATTTTTCTAGGCCCTATCAAACTCTTCAAACTATTCAGGTTCAGCATTAATCCCTTTTGTCATATTGAAATGAACACATATCAGTTAACTATAGCTATGTGAGCACCTGTGTGCACACATATCCATACGCTTGCGTGCCTTGTTCTAGCCCTTTGTTAACAGCAGCCCCTTCCTCAACGAGTCTTGAACTCACCCCCCATTCAAGTTGGAGTTCAACTGAGCCATACAAAAACACAAGCATGCTCTCTCTGTGCGGTCCCATTAGTAGAATCTCTACTCCACTGTTTATTGGTTCATGTAAGGGTCCATTATCAGCAAGGGGAAAAACATCCATATGAGGCCATTTGAGGTGCAGTCTGGCCTCAAACGGCGATAGTCATCCACTCTCATACGCACTGACCTTTAGAGGGCTTCACAGACCACTATGAAGGACAAAACCACAGCCTTTCCCTCGCTCTTTAGTCCATCCCCACCTTTTGGATATAGCATCCCCTCTCATCTTGGCCTAGCCGAGTGCCTTGTCTCCACTTGTCGGCCTGGGTGACACTTGTCTAGTCTGTTACAGATCAGCACTAGAACCAGCTCTGATATCTGTGTATCTATTACACACACACACACACACACTCCAGACATGTTCCCTCACATACTGGGAGAGACTGAAGAAAAAGTGACCCACAAGCAAAGGAATGTCAACACTTTGGCTTCATATACCGGTAATATAAAAAACAGTTATATTGACACCATAGTTAGTAACTATCTGTGGACTCGTCTCAAGTGTAAAACATTGTGTTGCCATGGTGAGGCTTACCTGTTGCTTGCGAGCAGAAATGCTGTTGGTGTTGGTGACCGAGGGGCTCAGGTACTCTTTGACTGAAGATCATTTCCCCTTCTATACATTTACAAACCAGACAGGTTAATAGTCCTGTTGAAGACTGTGAAATGCATGATCCTGCTTCCCCAAAATTAGATCATGACTGGACATGCACATCAGATATGAAAAGGCAGTAATTTTACTAATGGCTTTTGCGGTTAATCCTATAACAGAACAAAACGTTTTCATGGACTGATCCTATTTTGGTACCAGCACATATTTTGATTTGGGGAATATTCTATCATTCACTAAAAAGTAAATCAGCACATCCACAAAAATAAGATTCTTAACCTTTTTCTTGTTATTCATATTCTTATGCTCTGATCCTTTATCTAATAGTTTTATGGTCACACACACACATATCTTTAATTGGCCAGTTACGTTTGGGAATCACTTACTTGTGCCTGTCTTCTTCAGACGAAGGAGCCCTTCAGTCAGAATAGGAACAAACACGTAGTGAAATGATGAGAAGCCTCTAACAGGGTCTTTTGATTATCCTTTCATCTCCATCTGTCCACGCCATTGGGGTCCAAATGGACATCCTCTAAACAAGAGGACTATTCCACATGATGGCATCCACCGACAACACAGACTGTACATATCCTCCCACTCATCGTTAATGATGATGTTATTACTGCTCTTAACCATAGTCCTCATTAGTGCTCTAGTGACTTATGTCAGTGCTCTCACCATCCCTCTCTTCAAAACCTCAGATCTCCATCGCGGTGTGATTAAGGACTGTTTTTATCTTATGCTATTGTACAAAAATAAAAGCAAAATGGAAACATTCATGATTCTTTTTTTATGTTGGTTGCAGGTTAATAGAGATGTAAACACAATGATGCATTTAAATGCATACATTTAAATTTAACTGCTTTGATTAATTATGTTGTATATATTTTGTTGCTTTATCATTAGTTTCTCAGTTTTATTAATAGTCTTTTTAATCAATGGACAAAAGCATCTACCAAATAATTTATCTACAACCCCATTTGAAAAAAAGTTGGGACACTGTTTAAATGTGAATAAAGCCCGAATGGAATGATTTGCAAATCTTGTAAACTCATATTTATTTGAGAATAATGCAAAGACATGCATAGCAATTGTTGAAATTGAGAAATGTTATTGCTTTTTGGGAAAATATATGTTCATTTTGAATTGGACGCCAGCATATACTGTAGGGCATGTTTACCACTATGATGCTTCAACTCAAGTTTTGAGAATTAAATGTTACGCCATTGTTGCCCAATATATGATTTCAGCTGCTCAACAGTCTGGGGTCTTCTTACGTAATTGTGTTTTTCGCTCTGGTGCACCCACTGTGACCGGTCTACAGGAAGGCCTTTAGTACCTAGCCTGTGGCAACATGTGAATGTAGTTGGCCTTGTTCTTCTGAAATATTCAAGGTCTTTCCTGAAAAAGACTACATTATACATAATACTGTATATAAAGCTGTATATATCATACATCATTACTTGTGCCTTTCCAGTTAGGTAAACTGCCCATGCCAGGCACTAATGCACCCCCCATATAGTCATAGATACTTGCTTTTGAATTGTACATTATTAAGTTGAATAGTCCCTTTCCTCCATGATCACCATAAGTTTATACAATGATTTTTACAGGAACAGCTGTTTTCAATGCATTCCCATCTGAGGACCCGAACATCACAGACATCCAATTCTGTTTTTCAACCCTGTCCCTTGTGTACAAAGATTTCTCTGGGTTCTCATTGTTATATGATTATTTTATTTGTCTACACGTCTGAGTGATGAATGCCTCACATCTTTACTTCTGAGGGACTCGGACTCTGCTTTTATACCCAATCCTGGTGCCAGTTCACTTGATTAGTTGTGAAATGTTTCCTATTCTGTTTTCTTTAGCATCATAATTTTCTAACCTTTTTTTGACAGTCCCAATTTTTTTGACGTGTTGGCATCAAATTCAAAATGAGTATATATTTTTCAATATATTTCAAGTCACATTTGTCTGTTTCAACATTTGATAATGTTGCCCGTGTGCAACTAAATTTGGGTTTACGAGATTTGCAGGTGATCTTTCTGTTTTTATTTAAAAAAAATTGGAAATGGGGTTGTAAACTATTCAAAGATTGTACGTACTTGGAATGGATCTGCTCTTGTCTGTATAAAATAATGTAAGCCCTAAATATGGAAACCTAGATTTAATATATAATTAATGGTGACTTCTGAGAAAATGGTATTAGGGTTTTTTTTCGGATTAAATGTTCAGATGCCATCACCAACCTCTTCCATAACCCCCACAGTTGAGAAGCCAGGTTCAGTGAGGCGACCACACAGAAACGCTTTTCCCTCAGGCCTACACTGGTCTGCGTCAGCACATGGCCAACAACACTCAACTGCAACACACATGCAACAACACACACACACGGCTTGACCTGTAGCTTTATTCCAGAATGTCAAATTCCTGCCAACACTTTTACTGACCTGCATTCAGAGTCGTCAGTAAATGGTGTTGTCCACAGGACAACAACGAACATTATTAATTCATTAAGCTAGAATAATCCCTTATTTATTAATTTCAGTTTTCCTTACATGAATCGACATGAAAAAGAGAGTATGGCTCATGTTGGTGGGAGGACTATGTTACCACTAGTGGCAAGCTAATGCTTTGCTTTTGTGTTCTGCTTGATGAGTGACTCAGGATTACAATGTCCACCGACGTCTACGTCCTCAAAAGTCCACAGAAAGACACAGAAAGAGAGAAAATGTATAGAAGTCTAAAGGATTGGAGAGAGCAGCCTTCTACCGCTAAAAAGCAGTTAACGTGTCCCATCGTTAGCATGGTGCTTACGTTTTGGCCTCCGTCAATTAAGACAAAAGGTGGGCGGAGCGAGATAAGAGATCGGTTACTTAGCAGGGTGACCCTGCACCTGTCAATCAAAGTTTTAGAAATGTGCCAATCAGGGGCCAGTGTGAGAGCTGCTTAAACACAGTGATCATGATGATGATGGGGATGGATGAAGTCATCCAAACATGCACAAACATCTGTTCAACTAACGGCAGGGACTGTGGCAGCAGCAGCCTCGGGAAAGAGAGAAGGCAGGGAGATTGGGGTGATGGACTGCTGGCCTGTCTACCTGCGCTCGTCAGGAAGTGGTTCTGTACAGTGTCCTGCCTGAAGCACCCAGCACAAAGGCGGAGCACTCCAGTTCAATAAGGTGGGTTGTGGGGTTGGGTTAAGTTGGAATTCATTCCACCATCTCCCTCTCTTATTCTCTCTTTCTCTTTACCTTGTCCACTAAAACCCAACCCCTGTGCTGCTTGTTCACGGCATTTGCTTTAATTTTCGCCCAGTTTGAGTCGGGCGAATTCGTTAGCCAGCTGCAAGGCCTCCTGCATGCAGTGGATGTTGCGACCGGTGGCCTGGGCAGACATGTCCTTCCCGCCTCCCTTACCGTCCATGAGGGGGCAGACTTCCTGCACCCACTCCATTGCTTTCAGGCCTCGACCGGCCACTTCCTGCAGGGACACATGAAAATATTGCATTCAAATAAGAAATGGGCGTGGTGGAGCAGCACTGACATCACCGACTGACAATCAGTTGGCCCCGGTTACATTTCCACCACTGAGAGGTCATGTCACTTTGGATAAAAGCATCTGCTAAATATCAGTCAACTTAAATATTTATAAAGATGGGGAAAAGAGAGAGAGACAAAGAAAGAAAGAAAGAAAGAAAGTAGGGGAGAAAAATAGGGCAGAATAGATAAGTGAGACTGAGCGCAAAATGATGGGTAAAGAATGACAGAAAAGATAGAGGGATAAAGAGAGAAAAAGATAGAAATGGAGGACCGTAAAGAGAACAGGAGGTGTGCAAGACAGGAATACAGATGGAAAGCCAAAGACAGCTGCTGTCACCATGTTCCTGTGTTCCAGAGCTGTAAGGGATCTGTTCTAGAACTAGCTTTGTCAAGATAAAGAGTTCTTTGTAGTCTCCTCGCTTGATAGCAGGATTCTGAGACAGCACCGCAACTGACACCACGGTCTGATCAAAGCAGAGATGGGCACCAAGAGATCTCTATTACAGTATATTAAACACCTGCAGTACACTACATAGTGGAAATGGAGCAGAAGGCCTATAAAAACTCAAAGATCCCTTGAAGTCTATCCAGCAGTGCAGTGGCACATATGAAGTATTTAGCCTCGGAGGGTGGCATATATGGAGTATTTGGCCTCGGAGGGTGGCATATATGGAGTATTTGGCCTCGGAGGGTGGCATATATGGAGTATTTGGCCTCGGAGGGTGGCATATATGGAGTATTTGGCCTAGGAGGGTGGCATACCTTGGGTACTTGGCAGAGGCAGATGATCTTGCCGGCATCGGCGTCCACAGTGAAGAGCATTGCAGCAGTCTGAGGGGAGTTACTCTTCAGTAGTTTTAGAGACTCGTTCAGAGCCTGGGGAGGAGAGATGACTGGCAAGGTGAGTAAAGAAATGAATGTTCATTTTTAAAAGAGTGGCACGTCAGGGAGATTGGTAATGATATTTGGCCCATTATTTGTCATTTTCACAATACAAGGTCATTAGCCATTGAGTCATAACTAACCATTTAATTAAACCGGCTAATTAAAATGAAGAAACAGAATTCCATCACACACAAACAAAACACAATTTTTTTCAAACATCAGGGAAATTTTAGCAAATTGTTAAAGGTCTGGAGAGGAATTTTTCCACCAAAACCGCATTAATTCAGACTCCTCAAGCAGCACACAGCTTTTCAAAACTCCTGAAAAAGAGGATGGTGCGCATTATGCCATGAGGCCCTCACCTTGGCGGAGGCTCCACTCTCCATCTCCATGACGAGCAGGGGCTGATTGGGGCTGCTCTCAATCAACTCCTTCGTCTTCTCCAGCACCTACAGGAAAAACACAACACGGGTATTGTGTGTAGACCAATAAAATCTATTTTACGATGAGATCAGAAACCTCACAAAATGTGGAAGATGTGAACGGGTCTGAAACCGTTCCAAAATGTGTTGTAAACGTAAACACAAACACATGGTAGATCACGTGGTAGCCAGTACTGCTGCACTCACTCTCTTCTGCACGTCGGCTTTGCTGGCGCGGTCCAGGTCATCCATGGTCTTCTTCAGGCCCTTCAGAGTCTCCCTCATCTCGTCCTTCTGCCACTGCGAGATGACCGCAGTGCCCAGAGACTACAGCATGCACGACAGACAGACAAATGGAGGGGGGAGACAGAGAGAATGAGCAAAAAAGAACAACTTGATGTGCAACCACTCTATGCAAAAACTACAGGGAATGTTACGTGCGATTTAATTCAAACTTTTAATTCAAATCAATGTTGTTTATACTGCGTATAAGGCCATTCACAGAACCTGGCCAGAACATGAGCCTTGATGAGCATACTATGTTCATCTTCTTTCAAACCTGAAGTATCCCTAAGGGTACCTGAAATGGGCACCTCAGACACTTCAGTACTCGTGGGATATTGCCTGACGAGATACTTGTGGACGTGTGACGTCTGAGGCGTGTTCTGAGTCACACTCACCTCAGTCAGGTCAGCGATCTCCTTCTGCACGTCCTTATTAGGAGCAGTCTGGGCCTTGACTTTGTCTGACAGGGCAGACAGGCTCTGTCTGAGCGCGTCTGCTTTCCTCTGGGCCTGTCACCCACACACACACACACACACACACACACACACACACACACAGTGGAAGAAAGACAGAGACACAATGAAGAGATGATACAGACCTGACCTTAAACTGATATAGCAACAAGCTTTTATCCAAGCAAACTTTCTAAAAGCCGGCTGAATTTCCATTTTTGGCACTCTGCTAGTTTGCATTCTAACTGATGTTATTTGGCAGGATATGTCCATCACCAAAGTATAAGACTACATAGTGAGCAGCCTGGACAGTCAGCTAGTGAGAATGACCAGTGTGTCTCCTTGTAGACAACGTTAAATAAAATATATGTTTTCCTCTCTCTAACCTTCTGGGCCTCAGCTCCCGTCACGGCAACGATGCGGCGGATTCCCTTGGCGATGGCCTCTTCGGACACGATGATGAAGGGGCCTGCGTGGCCAGAGTTCTGCAGATGCCTGGGATCAGATGGGAAAGGTCAGATACTGAGGTCATGAAAACCAGGTGCAGATGGACTCTGGTAAAGATTGCCACACCACTTGACACACCGTCACATGCAGTCACATGCGGACACTAAACTATAAACTATAGGACTATAAAACTCCTTGTTTGGATGAAAATAAAAGCATGTTTATAGATAGACAAGTCAATCAGAAACTACAGTTAACTTTAACACACAAACCATCAAAACAGCTCATTAAAACTAGGCACTGCTAGGCAGAAACAGGGACAAAAGACAGGAGAAGCAAAGATCACTAGGAAACACTAACTTCTCAGAGATTTATATCAAAGTCTGTTCAGCATTTTTATTTTTGAGTGGACAAGAACAGCTGCCTAATACATATCAATAACCCTAAGGCTAATAACCTTTCATTATTTCCTAGAACCATTGGAATTAATTAAATATCATGTAAAGGTCTATGTGCACTAGTGAGAATAGTCGTGCAGTGTTCTACTCACGTTCCACCGCAGAACTCAATGGAAGTGAGAGAACCGGCAGGGCTGTTGGGGTCAGAGAGCAGGTCAGTGACGGGGATGCCAATGGACACGACTCGCACTGGGTCGGGATAGGTCTCATCAAACACGGCACGCAGGCCTTGGATGGCCTTAGCTGCAGCCAGGGGAGCCTCCATAGCATACACAGGCTAGAGAGAGAGAGCGTGAGAGAGAGAACGAGAGAGAGAGACAGAGCGCGAGAGAGATGAAAGAGAAAAGAGATCAAAAAAGGGAAAACATGTCTTTAAATGTTGCAACTGGAAAGAAGTTGGGCAAACATATCCAAACTTCCATAACATAAAAGCAAAGCAAGATTAGTTACAGAGCTTAAAGTTCTGTGTCTGAAGTTATCAGAGATGTTCAAAGCCGCTGTATACAATTATCTATTTGCAAATCTTAAATGCTGAAATTGCACGCCATGGTACAACCCACACCTGAATTCTGGCACTGTCTGAGAACTTTAAACCCTGTAGTTTGCAAATATAATACATGATAAAACATACTGAACATCAGTGGCGTCGTTAGACCTGGGCATTCGGGGCTATAGCCCCGGATCCTCTGGGGATAGCCCCGGATCTATGGGCCGTCAACAACAACAACAACAACAAAAACTCTAATCGGGAATGAAATAAATAGCCCCGTAGAAGAGACTTTTGTGTTTGTGTCCATTGTGTGCATTAACAGCAGCGCAAGAAAATCTGACATGATCTGGGCAGGTTTAGAATAATTTGTTGCAAAATGTTGCAATTTCAATTCCCCTCTACGCCATTACAGTACGCATTGCTGTTTCGTGCTTCTACTAACTAGCCTTAGCGAAATAAGTGTACAGAAGGACAAATGGATATTAGAAGTTTCTTTAGAGAAAAAAAAGGGCAGAGCAGGGACAAGAAGTGGAAACTCACAGTGTGTCATCATCTCCCGCAACCCAGGAGGACATTTCGATCAGCTCAGTTTCAATCGTGATTTACTATTGAATCATATGCGCAGTAAATATGGTAAACCTGACCTCGTTTGAGGGGGCTTCCAAGCAATGCATGTTGGGCTTGATTTTGACAGAATGGAACTTTTTCTTTGGGCAAAAGTTCGTGATAGCCTACACAACCCAAATGCATTGCTTTCAAGGCACCCATAGCCCATTAATTGAAGGGGATGACGTCCAAATGTTTATCCCGAGACGAACGCTCACACCTGTGCACTTGACAGAGGTGCATGACAATGTTTATTCTACAGGCTATTTTAATGTCATATTTTGGGTGTTGTATGTGGTGCACTTTGGCAGAAGAGACGTTCTCCTTACACGGTCTTTAAACATCAAAATATTCAGAATGCTGTGACTTGAGTCATTACAATTGGCCTTCCTTTTCATTCTCAAAGTAGGTTAAAATTGCATGTTCATCAGCCCGATTTTTAAAATCTCTCGGGGGAGAAACCCCCGAACAAAAACTTCTGGGCTCTACCCCCGAATGTTTTAAATAGCTAGCGACGCCCCTGCTGAACATATTTACACATACATATCTACAAAACCCACATAACCAGTCAGATCCACTCCCAACACATAGGCACACACACAGCATGTATGTGGTGACTGCTCACCTTGTTGTCTCGGATCATGGTGCAGGCGATCTCCTCGGTGCGGCGCACCTCGGCGGTGGTGAGGGCTCCTTTGGCGGTGAAGTCGAAGCGCAGGCGATCGGCGGCCACCAGGGACCCGCGCTGGTCCGCCTCACCCAGGACCCCCCGCAGGGCGAAGTTCAGGATGTGTGTGGCGGTGTGGTTACTCATGATGGGCCTACGACGAGCCTGAGGGAGGGAATGGGGGGACAGAGAGAGAGAAAGAAAGAAAGTAAGTGAGGGAAAAGAAAAGAGAATAGTGAAATTGGATGATCAATCATCCTACCGATGTCTATTCAGTGCAAAGTAATTAATCAGGAAGGCACATATACACACACCAACTGAAAACCAAAAGCATGACCCACCTCATCTACGTGTAGCGTGAGCCGGTCTCCGACCTTCAGTGTGCCATATACTGTGCCCACGTGCAGCACGTAGCCTCCCCGCACCTGTGTGTTCTTCACTGTGAACTCCATCCTCTACACACACATAAACACACGCACAGAGAATTAAGGCTGCTTTTCCCCACTCACATAAACACAAACATTATATAGGAACAACATGGAAATCCACAAAAATCTATCCTCATGAATATGACACATGGGCAAACACATATGCTCTCACACACACTAACAAAAATGTACACACTCTCACACACACACACACACACACTACTCCTTACATCCTCTGCAGAGTCATTTTCGCGCAACATGTATCCCTCGTCGAAGGTCTGACCACCCTGCTCGGCGTAGAAGGACGTCTGGTCGAGCACCACACCACACTCCTGACCCGTGGTCACCTCGTCCACGAACGTCCGCTCACGCCGCAGGGCCAGTACTGTGGCCACAGTCTGCTCAAAGTCTGACCCCGAGAAAAAGAACACCACAAAAGATTACTCACACTAGAGGTGTGCACGGATTGTGGAATAAGTGAAGAACCATCAGAAGCTATTTTACATGAACGTTAAAGCAGCACTAAAGAGGATTTGCTCTTGGTGTCCCCCTAGAGTTGAGAAGCGCAATAAAAAATTAAGTCATTAATATAATAAATGTGCACCTTTGTAACAAACTATAAACATAACTTGGATGCGATATAAAGAGAATGGACGGATAGCAGTCTGTAGAAAGAGCTCTGAATTCCTGTAAGAAGCCTATGTATTTGTGCTCTACAGTACAGTCTATAGCATAGAAGCTCTTTTCCATTTAGATTTTTGCTGGATATTAAATTGGAATGCTGCCACTCAAATAGATTTAAATCGAAAAACAGGTTTTTATGAAAATGGATTTGTTTTTATGAAAATGGATTTTGTCTTTAAATTCCTTAAAAATCACTGAACTTTATCCAGCTGCTGATGGGCAGCAAACATAAGCAGGATATGATGTCAAAAGTAATGGAGCTCATTAGTGAGGTCATCCATAAGAAGCCTACTGCACAATGTCTAAACTAATAATACTGTTAATGCCATAGTAGGTACTATACCCCCCCCCCCCCCCCCAAACTTGTCTGTTACTACCAAAGGATTATTAGGCCTACTACCAAATTAGATAAAATTCCAGAGGGAAAATTAAAACAAAACAAATTCATAATTTGTTTTTAACATTTTTTTGCCATTTGTAGTTTGTATGGGGGAAATCGATTAAAATGTGAAAAAAAAAATCAAAGATTTCTTTTTTTAGGCCATATCACCCAGCCCTATTGCCAATCAGTGATAGTAGCCTAACCAAGATAACTTTGCTGTGACGTGTGCATAGCAAACATTATATCTTCAGAACTTGTTGCCATGGAAGTAAATTACACATTTTCGATCTCTCTCCCTCACACACACACGCGAACAATCTCAAGGTTTAATCAAAGTGTGGCCAAATTTTGAGGCTACATCTGTGCAAAGAATAAGTGCATACAACGTGAGGCCTTTTCTTGTTTTTTAATTGTTAACTTACTAAACATTACGAGAAAAGATTAATTGAAGTCTGCTTCCATCTTTGTGCTTCCAAATTTGGAGGACACACTCTAGTCCTTCCTAGGAGCTAGTCATTATGAAACGGATGTTTACTGTCCTTCTCTGAACTCATTACACAAACAACTACAGCGAGCACTGGGGCCGGGGTTATTTTAGAACCGCAGCGTCTGGGTTGGATCTGTCATAAACAAATGACTAAAAGTGTAAATAATGAGCCTTTCCTCTTCATCCACACTCCCAGTTATAAAACCCAGTTAGAGCTGTCCTAACCCTCCAGAGTCCAAAAAAGGATGACAAAGTTTCAAAGAAACTGCATTCAGAAAAGAGGAAGCTAGCATGGAGGGACATAGCGATGGAGTCCATAGAATGAAATTCTGCGACTTGCAATTACAGGGGAAATAACCTAAAGCAAAACATCATGCAAAACATCATGCAGCAAAGTTCAACATACTTAAACTTTTGAGGCGACCAGCGGAATACCAATTGTGTGAATAAGGCTCAATTCATTCATGTTCCAAGACCCAATTATTGGATATATACTACATCCCAGGGTCCAACATAAGATTTTCCTCCCACTGGCATGTACATCTGATTTGTACTGCTCCCATGCATTTCCATTGGCCCTGAAAAGTCACTTTTACATAAAGCCTATTTTAATTGTAATAGGTCCCCCATTGCAGTTAGTAGTCTTAGCTTCAAGTTAGCTTCAAAGGTGAATTACCTCGTGGCAATGATTGATGGTAGAAAAACTGACACTGGCCTAAAAAGCCAGTAACTGGCCAACTAACTTGCTCTTTTACTTGCCCCGGGCCAGTGCTTTTGTTGAACCCTGCTACACCCCTCTCCACTCACCGTAGCTGCCGCCATCGTCGGAGGTGTACTTGTACTTGGGGCTGTCGTCTGTGGCGGGGGTGTCCTTGTTGCGGAGCTCCTCGATGGCGTAGATGTCCAGCATGAGGTGATCCGCATCTCCAGCCCCTTTGCCCTGGGACTTCAGCTGGACAGAGAACATTGTGTGGCCTACTGGTTAGCGCTTCGGACTTGTAACTGGAGGGTTGCCAGTTCAAACCCCGACCAGTAGGAATGGCTGAAGTGCCCTTGAGCAGGGCACCTAACCCCTCACTGATCCCCGAGCGCCGCTGTAGCAGGCAGCTCACTGCGTCGGGATTAGTGTGTGCTTCACCCCACTGTGTTTTCACTGTGTGCTGAGTGTGTTTCACTAATTAAATTTCACTAACCAAATTTCCCTCACAGGATCAAAAGAGTATATATACTATACTACTATACTTAAACACGGCATGTCCAAGTTTCAACAAGTAAAATGTAAGACCTTTTGAAGACCATATAGAATGAAATTTAAGAGCAGCTTCATGCTCTTACCGGCAAAAAACATTAAGGAAAATCGTAGACCCAGAATAAATAGCAAAGTAAATAATTATGGGCTGCAAAGTTCATATCGGTTCCAGTCATCATCCAACACCCCCCCCAACGTTGTGATACATCTGTACAGTCTACATAGTCTATGCTGCTGACTTTTTTAGACTTTAAGACTCTCAGACTGGAGGTCTGTGCTCTCCCAGTGCTCTTATAGTTTGTGCATTTAATCTGAGCATTTTGGGCTCCATACATTCCCTCATACATTCCCTTTCTCCCTGCTCCGTCCCCAGTTCTATCTGTCCGTACACTCTCCTCGTTACCTGAGCAGCCTTCTTCTCCTCTTCAAAGCCGTCAATGTCCACGCCCATCCCTCTCTCCTCGGCGATCAGGGCTGTGAGGTCCAGGGGGAAACCGTAGGTGTCGTACAGCAGCCAGGCTGTGTCTCCTGGACAGACAGAGACAGAGAGAGAGAGAGGCACAGGTGAGACAGGTTCACACTCCACCAGCCAGGGAGCAGGTGGCACTCACAACAAACAATTTACAGACTGCTCAACATCCACTCATGGAAAATGGGGCTCCCGGTAATTCATAACATACTTTATTATTTATGTTATGTTGTCAAATTACATTTCTGCAGAAAAAAAAAAAAATTCATTAAGAATTATTGGTATTACAGCTTATCACTCACTTTCACAATCTCACAGCCTGAATGGTCTCTGGCACAGGTTCTAACAATGTCTATTTCATCACTTTCATCTCACAGTTGGCAAGCAATTGATCAGCATTTGTTTTTGTGACTTGGCTATTGGGTTTCGGATAAACACATTAGCATTCATGGCGAGCATCAGTGTTCCACAGGCTGAGCTCCAAAGCTGAGCTAGTCTGAGTGCCGTCACATCTCACCTGGGATGGTGGTGCTTTCTCCCAGGCTCTGGATCTTACGGTCCAGGATGCGGCGCCCTCTGCTGAGCGTCTTGAGGAACTGCGTCTCCTCCTCGTTAATGATGTCCTTCACCATGTCTGGATCCTTTTTCAGCTCTGGGAAGGCATCTCCCTAAATAAATAATAACCACACAAACCAATATAGTATTAGCAACACCACGGCTCACGCATGATGAAGTTGGGGATGAAGTAGGGCCCAGAAAGATGTGCAAAAAGAGACCATTTTAGATTAGATAAGTCCCTTTAACACTAAAGTTCTCCTCACATTGGCACCGACATGAGTGCAGCGCACTCTGCTTCCAAAATTCGACTACATTAGATTAAAGTGTTTTCAAACTTTAAAAAAAAAAGAGGCTTCGCTCACCAGTGACTCGACCACCACGTCCACTAGGGAGGCAAAGAAGCCCTTCTGGGCTCCAAGCTTCTCATGAGAGTATCTCACCGCACGCCTCAGGATCCTCCTCAGCACGTAGCTGCAAACAGACACACACAGCAGGGGTTAATGCATGCACACACATGCACACACACACACACACACACACACACACACACACACACACACACACACACACAGACGAGTGGTGGATCTTATGCACACAGGTCAGTGGGTAAATGCAGGTGCGTTAAAGGACACAAAGTGGAAAAGTCCTACACAGTGCTGTACGAATCCATTTGGTAATGGCGATATTAGCTCCGTTCTGACCAGGGCTCCGAACCGGTTCAAGGAACGAAAACGAAAAACGAAAACGAACGGAATTTTACGGAATTTTACGAGGAGCAGAAACGGAAACGAAAACAAAATGGTCTTCAACTGTTCCGGAACAGAAACGTTATTCTGAAATCCACAAAACCGGTTAATAACGTTTTTTTTTTCGTTCTCTATATATTTTATAAAATTTCACAAAAGCATATCCTATGTCAGGGAGACTATTTCCGGTTGTGCGAAAAACAAGCCCGCATCTACACTGTTAATGTGAGCTAACAAGCCGCTATGTAGCCAACTAGGCCTACCTATCCGTCTGCCACTTCGGATCTTAGGCCAGCTCGTAGCGTAGGCTACTGAAACTTATTTGGAAATTGTTTGTAGCCTATGCGTAATAGCCTATTTTGCCTGTCCACGCCTTGTCGTTTTAAAGTCGGGATTTGAAATGTTTGCGCAATTATAGCCTATTCTATGTAGAAGAGTTCAATTTGGGAAATTTGAGATAGGCCTTGTCAGCAACAGACAGGTTGGAAATTATAGCGCAAGCCTTTGAAGAAATCCATATGGATAAAACCAGGTAAGGAGTTTAGCACGTATCCAGAAATATTTTTGATAAGAAATTATTTATAGGCATAGGTTAGGCTTACAGTAAGTCTGTAGGCTATGGGATGGATAGCCCATCTGAATGTTTTTGGATGCCGCCTGTGATTTATTATTTTTGGGCATAGCTACGGTATAGGCTAAATCAAGGGGAAATAATGAGTACGTCTATTCTAAGGTAAAGTTCACAAAAATAGACTTGATAGGCCCGCCAAACACTGCCGGAACTTTAAGAACGAACGATATTTTGCGTTCCGAACCGGTTCAGGACCGATATGTTGGTGGCGGAACGCATGCAAGAACGAAAACGTTAAACATAGGCCTACCTGAACCGTTCGGAACGGAACGTTTGAAAAATAATTTCGTTTTCAAGCCCTGGTTCTGACCTTATGATCATCACGGTCACTACTGTATAAACTTAAACAGACACACACACACGGACACACATAGAGACATGCACACACACACGGACACACACACAGACACACATAGAGACATGCACACACACACGGACACACATAGAGACATGCACACACACACGGACACACACACAGACACACATAGAGACATGCACACACACACGGACACACACACATAGAGACATGCACGCAAACGGAGACACACACACTGAGGTGCAAAATAGCCACTCTGAGGAAGTGGGTGGAGTATTTGCACTTGTCCCTCCAAACAGAAAAGGAAAGGGAGCCAACCACTCCTCACCCTCTGCCAGTGTTGTCGGGTCTTCCTCCGTCGGACAGGGCGATGGTGATAGTGCGGGCGTGGTCAGCCAGCACACGGTAGGCCATGTCAATGCCATCTGTGTCCTCAGCGCCAACCTTGCCCGTGTATGGCCTGGCACCAGTGCCCTAGGGACAGAAAACAAACAAAAACCGAGAGGGAAAAAAAACACACCACTATTAATATATGTATTCAAAGTTGCCATCGGACACTAATGTCAGGTGAACCCAACTCTCAACTAGCGGTCTTCTAATAGCAAACTAATGCTTAAACTTATTCATTCCACTCTGACTTTAATTATGTATTGAAAATGTTGTATATTATCACTGTGAATGTTTTTAGACTGCCTGTTGATATAGTATTTTTCCTTACTCTGTTAACATACTATATGTGCGGTGTATGTGATGTGTTTGCTGTTGTATGTTTCTCCCTGAGGTGCTGCCTCTCTTGGCCAGGCCTCCCTTGGAACCTCACCTCTGTCTTAATGTGACTGCACTGGTTAAAGAAAGAATAAATAAATAAATAAAATAAAAATGGCTACATTAAACTATTATTCTCACAAGATGTGTCTACAGAATGCTGGGTTGGTTGGTCTAACTGTGATGGACTAACTTCCTGATCCAAGCAGCATTTTGAGTGGCTAGTATTTTAGTGGTCGTGCAAGTGAAGGTGAAGGTAGCCCTCTGACCTTCTGGATGGCCTCGAAGTAGGGCACAAAGAGGTCCGTGTCGTAGTTGGACATCTTATTCTGCAGCACGGACACCAGGCGCTCCAGGCCCATGCCTGTGTCAATGCTCTTCTTAGGCAGAGGCTTCAGCTCCGTCTCAGACTCCCTGAACAAGAACCGTGAGACACATGAGCGTGAAGGCATTTTGGAGCTCTGTGTGTGTGTATATATATAAGTGAGAATGTGGATGTGTGTGTGTGACCCATGGAGCTCTTTGTGTGTGTGTGTGTGTGTGTATATAAGTGAGAATGTGAATGTGACCCATGGAGCTCTTTGTGTGTGTGTGTGTGTGTATAAGTGAGAATGTGAGTGTGACCCATGGAGCTCTTTGTGTGTGTGTGTGTGTGTGTGTGTGTATATAAGTGAGAATGTGAATGTGTGTGTGACCCATGGAGCTCTTTGTGTGTGTGTGTGTGTATATAAGTGAGAATGTGAGTGTGACCCATGGAGCTCTTTGTGTGTGTGTGTGTATATAAGTGAGAATGTGGATGTGTGTGTGAATTATGGAGCTTTGTGTGTGTGTGTGTGTGTGTAAGTGAGAATGTGTGTGAGTATGAGTGTATGAGAAGGGGTATGTGTATGTATACTTGCAGCTCATCGTGTCTCCCACCTATTGAACTGGATGAACACCAGGTTCCAGATCTCCAGCACGTTTGGGTCGTCCATGTTGACCAGGTGGGCGGCGTCTCTGCCCCCAATGCGGTCGTAGTGGATCTCACTGCAGGGGCCGCAGGGGCCAGTGTCGCCCATCTCCCAGAAGTTGTCCTTCATGCTGCCGGGCAGGATACGGCACTCCTCCATCCTGAGAGAGAGAGAGAGAGAGAGAGAGAGAGAGAGAGAGAGAGAGAGAGAGAGAGAGAGAGAGAGAGAGAGAGAGAGACAAGACTTTGATTTTTAAAACCCCTTTATTGAAAAATTGAATTGAATTCTAGGTCTAAGCGTTGCGTTACGCTTGACGCTGCTGCTTGCCGCTGGCCAATATGATCCCCACCTAACACTGATTAAACGTCAGGATGCCATCAATAGCCATAGAGATCAGACCTTTCTTTATACACCATTTCCATAAGAAAAGGCTGATGTTATCCAAAACAAAAGAAAGTATATTCAACCCTTACCCTCGATTTCACTAAAGCGTTAAAAGTGTGTCCACTAGATTAATAATTCACCCCTCCTCTTCCAGAGAGAAAGAAAGAAACAAAGAAAGATAGAACGCACGCACACACACACACACACACACACACACTTCCACTCTGCACTTCTTTATCCTGCCCATGTTTATCAGCACTCACTGCGTTCATACCATGCGCCCTGTTCAAAGTGTACCGCCACACAATATCTTCAGAAGTGCAGTTTAACATGCTCACAGACCAATCCAAGTACAAACATCAGAATGTTGGCCTACAACTATTTTGTCCACCCTAAATAAAATCCTACATAGCCAGAGCTACCCTGAACCACTTGCAATATGACCAAGCTGAAGAACGTACAAGACCCAAGACCCAGCAAACAGATAGGAATGTTATTTTAGAGAGAGACCATTAAGACACAGATGAGAGGTTAACAAGACAAGTAGGAGGTTGATGAGCCGTCTCTGTGGACCTGAACGAAGAGCCGATATATCGGGCCGACCGATATATCGGGCCGATATTTGCGTTTTTTACGTGTATCGGCATCGGCTGATAAGCTGCTGCATTCGCCGATATTTTTTCCCCCCGCATTATTTACATACAGGCGTCCACAGGCAGCTCTGTGTTGCTGGAGATGCTGCAATTCACATGCAGACTACCCCTCCCCCACGAGCAGAGTGCTGAAAACCTGCTCTTCAAGACAACAGTAAACTTTAAACTTCCAAAGCATCTTTTAACTGTTTGACTTAGCTGAAATATTGCCATACACTTTGAAGGTGGAAGCAAGTTTGTGGGTCCAAATGGAAAACACGAATGATAGATAGGTAGGCTACTTTTTTAATGCTTAATGATCGTTTATAAAACTGCTTGCCATTGTATTTAGGGAGCTGCAAATAGCTAAGTTGTAGGATATCCATATTCATGCGGTAGCTGTTACAAACACTGGTCATATGATTAAGTAGCCTAATGCCAACTTGTTCCGTGGTATTTGTGGGAGTTTTATTCAGCGACCACCTGGCTGAGTGTTGGACACGTGTGGTGTGTGTGTGTGTCTCCCTCCCTGAATGCCTGTTCTATAAAACATGCTTGCCATTGTATTTAGGGAGCTGCAAATAGCTAAGTTGTAGGCTATCCGTATGCATGCGTTAGCGGTAGCTGTTACGAACATTGGTCAATCATATGATTAAGTAATGCCGACGTTGTTCCGAGATATTTGTGGGAGTTTTATTCAGCGACCACCTGGCTGAGTTCTGGACGCGTGTGGTGTGTGCGTCTCCCTCCCCCTCTCCCTTCGTGCGGGGCGGAGTTGCCATCGCAGTGATATCAGAGCTTTAATAATGAGACGTGTAGTTTTTATTAATTAAATATTAATTCGTGTTAACGTTTATCATGTACCAGAGATACCGTGTATGCCTTACTTGTTTAGAGCCGTTTGCTAACGTTATCATTATCAATCCAGTTCAATGGTGGTTCGTCAGCTACCAAACAGTTTGTGTGTGCGTCTGGTCTGTCTCACTCAGTGGGACACGCGCATCACAGCGATACGAGAGTGCTGCGCTACCTGAAGGAGATTTTAAAACTTTGAGAGATACGTTTTTATACCTTTTGACGTTGATGCCGTTTAGAACAGAAACATCTGACACCACGTTATTTCCGCGTTATTTTCCTCTGCTGATTTATGTTCTGTGGTTGACAAATCTGGCAGCTTTTTTTAGAAAAATATAGACATAAAATTCTAAGAAAAATATAGACAAAAATTGAAACCATGCAGTCTAAAATGACAAATCAAGCACTTTATTTCAATAGCTACTTTTCAGGCTTATTGTTTTCTTAAATGATTTAAATGTGTTGACAAAGGACATTTTGTGATGACTTGAATTATGTCTTATAATATGTCAGCAAGCAATGCATCATCAAGGCTGTGTTGTGTAAGATGTTGATGAAAGCATTTTGCACAGTTAACCATATCCAGTGCACCCATCCATAAGTTCAATAAATGTTCCTTTTTTAAATTGAGATTTATAACATTTGTTATCATCATTTGTAATTATGTGTCATTTGTATGATGTAAATTGAGGGAGCAAAATAAAAGCAGTATCGGCTCCAAATATCGGCTCAAGAAAATCGGCAGCCTGTTTCAGTCATCGGCTAAGGCTGATGGAAAAAAATCAGTATCGGTACTAAAAAATCCATATCGGTCGATCCCTAAACAACATCACCTGCTCTGAGGGACAAAGCCATGCAGGATGCAGGGAGAAACAGCAAATGAGGGAGTTAAAGATGGGGGGGGGGGGGGAGAGAGAAAAGAAGGAGAGAAAAACTTCTAGACATCGACACAGAAAGAGAAAGGGAAGAAAAGAGAGGGGGGCATAGGACTGGCTACACACACACACACACACACACACACACACACACACACACACACACACACACACACACAGCCCCTGAGGCAGAGTTCACCAGGAGAGAATAAGGCTTCAGGGGGATTGGAGGACAGGGAGTAATGAAACAGGAACACCCCAGAGAGACAATCACTTAGGTGTGACAGTCTCAGGTGTTAAATCATGATGATACCTGGACCACTCTAGTTAACTACTCCTGTCCTTATTGTTGTAGAGAGGGCTTGATTTGAGACCATGAAAATGGTTGAGCTCTTGATTATAGGACATTTCTTGCCACTATTAGAATGAGAAATGTACATGGGACTTCAGGTGAAAAAATAGAGAATTTGACTTCATGGTTTAACAGCTAAAAGGCCTCACTCAACGGACTATCCTACAACCAAAGAAAGTAAAGGAGATTATTTGTACCTGCATTAGCCAAATAAAGGATGGGACTGCACCCTTCACAAACCGTAAAAATTAAGTTTATTAGTTTTACAGTTGACTACAGTTCACACAAACAATTCTGGTTTCCTTGTACTAGCCATTTTCGTCGTAGCCTATTCCACAGCGCGCAAGCTTTGGTCAATTTCTGTAAAGAAACAGTGCCTATAGGCCTGGGATATGAAGTAACGTGTTGAGTCGTGTTGAGATGGATCCGTTTGGATGCAAATATTCTTGATACGGTTTCAAAGAAGACGGAAGAAAAAAAGATCGGTTAAGACAAGGCCTCAGGCAGCCGCACAAACCGCTCACTGCCAACACAAAACAGCAAATACAGAAACCAGCATTCTGTCTGACTGCGGCCTTACACTGCAGTGCTGACTCACCCCAGGTCCAGCCAGATCTGCTTGCACTCCAGGTCCGCCTCCAGGCCGGCCTCAGCGTGGCCCCCAAAGTAGGTGACATAGAGGCGCTCGATGGGGATGCCGAGCTCCTGAGTCAGCAGCTCCAGGGCCATCTTACAGGCCAGTTGCTGCAGAGCAGAGCAGACACCCAGCCATCAGCACAGGAGGAAACGAGGAAGGGAGAAGAGAGAAGGAAGGACACGGTTCATTTGGTTAATTTTAGAATGACAGACTGACAGACAGACAAACACGGTCAGGTTCAGATAGCCCCGAACACAAGACTAAATAAATGCAAAAAAAAAAAAAAAGAGTATGCAATAGACATGACTGGTCTAGACTGGTCTGGAAATGTCGAACTCACTGCATAACTGTTCAAGAAAAAGTATCCCCCGACAAATATGTAGCTTAAATGCAATGGGGTTATAATAGTCTAAGCTCTGCTAGACAGGTGTCAACCTTTTTCCTCCGTTCTCTGAAAGGCTTACCTTAAAGTAGTCTCCAAAGGACCAAGAGCCCAACATCTCAAAGAAGGTATGGTGGTACACATCCTTCCCCACATCGTCCAGGTCATTGTGCTTGCCTCCAGCACGGATGCACTTCTGGGTGTTGGCAGCACGCTTCAGTCTGGCCATTGGGTGCGATGGGTCAATAGTGTTCAGAAAGATGGGCTTGAACTACAGGTGGAACAAAAAAAAAAACAACAAAAAAAAAAAACAGGCTTAGTCTATGGTATATTACTAGACTCAGTATATTTACTGTGTCTAGTGCCATCTTGGAAAGTTCTGTAAAGACCACATTTTTCTTGTAAGCTGCTCTAGATTCAATTCCCCATAGTTACATACACAAACATTCAACCAGAGACAATCATTCAAGTTTTCATACAGTTAAACGGTGAACTTGATAATGCAAAATACTTTAAATGTAAGTTTCCATCTTCTAGCTCGCACTATGGTTAATCAAACATAAAGGCACAGCAACGAGAAATTTAGCGATTTATTCATACATCATTCCTCAGACAAGAAATATATTTCCTCTATCAGAATGGCTGCTAAGCAACGTTGAGAGGCTGCAACTCTAACTTTAGTATAAATTCGTGGTGGCACAGTAATGCAGTCAATGTGAAGGGTTGCACTGGGTTTTCGCCAGCACCGAACGTTATTCGGTTAATATATATGGGGCAGTCGTGGCCTACTGGTTAGTGCTTCGGACTCGTAACCGGAGGGTTGCCGGTTCAAACCCCGACTAGTAGGCACGGCTGAAGTGCCCTAGAGCAAGGCACCTAACCCCTCACTGCTCCCCGAGCGCCGGTGTTGTTGCAGCTCACTACGCCGGGATTAGTGTGTGCTTCACCTCACTGTGTGATCACTGTGTGCTGTGTGTGTGTTTCACTAATTCACGGATTGGGATAAATGCAGAGACCAAATTTCCCTCACAGGATCAAAAGAGTATATATACTATACTATCCTATACTTATATATTCAGCCAATCATAATCAAGGACCGGAACTAGTTTTAGAAACCATGGTTTACGGACCTCTCTAAACCAACCCATCGATAATTTGTCTGCATCTAGCAAGTTTTTTCTAGAGGGCTAGTTACCGGTCTATCTGGTGGCTACACCTGGCTGTGGCATTATTGCAGAGCTCACCTGGTTCATGCCGGCGTTGGCAAACAGCAGCGTGGGGTCGTCCAGCGGGATGGTGGCGGACGAGTGGACATACTGGTGTTCATGGCGTCGAAAGAAGTCAATGAACTTCTCTCGGATCTGGGCTGCAGTCAATGAAGAGTCCATGATGCGAGGGCTGCTAGCACGAGACTGTGACTCTGACTCTGACAGCGACTGTGACTCAGACGGTGACTCCGACAGTGACTGTAGGGAAAATGGACAAATACACACACACACACACACACACACACGGTTGAACAAATCGTGCTACACTGAACTGTCAACTGACAGTGGAACACAGGTGCGGTCTGTGCAATTAATAACATCAACCCAGCCTCTAGTTGGCTCTGCCAACTGCCAACCGTCAACAAGTTAGGAAGGAATGCAGACTGATTTGGTGAGATCCACGGTAAAAATCCATATAGATCCATGATCCTTTGAAGACCAATAATAATCAATTATGGTGTTGAGTGGCTCTTTATTTTGTGGTAATCAAACACTTTTGGCACGCGTTTGGCACACAGCAAACAAAGGCACACAAGCTTGCTGATTACATAAGCACACAAGCTTGCTGATTTATCACAGACAAAATTGAAGCCACAGGCATTTATTTGGTTGGAAAGACAGGTCAAACCTCATTTTTAAAGGCATTATGTTTAGGCTACAGCTTAGTGGACAGTAATTTGCCTGAGGTTGAACGTGTGAAGGCCTATACTGCTGTTCAAGTTTAGTAATAGTGAATAAATGTTGCTTTTCATATGTGCTTTTCATAAACACAGACACTAATGTTTTGGAGAATGAACGCTTCTGCATTAGTACTGACTGCAGGTAGGGATGTAACGATTACCGGTATAATGGTAAACCGCGATAAAAATGTTGACTATAACAATTATCGTTTTCATTTCAAATATCATGATTATCACGGATGATTACCACGGTGTGGAAACCGTGTGTTTAATCCTTCCCAGCTTCATCCAAGCCTGCTTTTGACATACAGTAGGCCTGGTACAATGAAACAAAACTGGTACCCTACTGGTTCTGTTATCTACTTGATGGATTTAATTGTGGCACAAAGCCAATTATAAATGACCAAGGAAAAAGTGAATGGGACAACACACAATGTCACTGTAACGTTATGCTATGAATTAAGAATGCTCAGCTCAGCCAGGTTTGTTTGTGCAGTCAGGATGTAGGCCTATGAATGTGAATGAAAATATGCCCTTCTCCAGTAGCTATAGGCCACCTTAAAATGCACCAGAATAAAAGAATCACATCTACTCAGTAACAACTTTTTACCCACCCACAGCACCACCTCTATGAGCACCCCAAGATGAAAATGAGTTCCAGCGTCCCTGGGTTAAATGTTGCACTTTTGATAAGGTTTTGCCTATATTTTGTAATAGTAAATGCGGTCACACTTTTTGAAACTATTTCAGCCTATTAGTCCTTTCTGAACATAATTGAACACACTTTTAAAAATATTGCGATAATACCGAAAACCGTGATCATTTTGGTCACTATAACCGTGAGGTTAAATTTTCATATCGTTACATCCCTAACTGCAGGATGTGCTCTTTAATCTGTGCACCAATGTGCGCACAGACTTTCTTGTGGGGTTATTTTCCATCACCTTATCCTCTGATCTGATGCACAGGTATCCCCCTGGAGCAGAACAAATGGAATGGTCTACTACCTTCACCAAAGGTGAGCATCCTAACCTAAGGGACAGCTATGCAGAGTAAACAGGCCAGGTCCCCTTCCTACCTACTACCCCCTGCAGTAACGACCAACCTGCATGCAAGCAGCATCAATCCTCTGATCAACTCGGACAGCAAGCGCAGGCTTAAACCGCCAATCATTGCAGAACACTGCATGCACTTCAACACGTTTTCCCAGTCATCTCTCTGTACGTTGCAATTAGCTCTCAGCGCATATTCAGTGCAGACTTTCAAACAGCCAGTGTTGCAATAAAGCACAGCTAGACAAGATCTCATGAAATAAGTTTGAGGTGGTATGTGTTCTTCTGTCAGTATAGTTATAGTCACTCAAAAAAATGCAGTCTTTAAATCACCACCGACTAGTTGGTCAAAATGCAATAGCGCAGGACCTTTGAGTAGTTCACCTGACAGCACCCGAAAACTTTGGCACACAAAACAGTGAGATGCAGACCCATCAGTGACAACCAGGCTGCACCCTTTGTAAGAGAAGAGTTTATGCATGACATAAAAATGAGAGCACCAAATAAGGATTACATTAAGTTTTTTTTTTTTTTTTCAGTCTTGACGTACTTCATAAATACACTGACGTGAGAAGTGAAAAATAATGAACTGGTGTTAATGAACAACCACTAAGAGCTACCTTACGATAACGACTTGCATGAGCTGACATACTGATGGCTAACGTAAGATTGACTAAATCTGGTCTAGCTTCATTCAACTAGCTACAACTCTTGACAGCCGACCGGCTGCTAATTATGGGACATATAGCTCACTCGTTTCGTATCAGGAAAGCTGGCAAATTGAGCAAACGGCTCAACTAATCAATTCTTGCGCGAATTGATATTCGTGGAAGGGCTGGAGTGAAAGCTCGCTACCCATCACGAACAGCACCTGGTACCACGAGAAGGCTAACTATGCTAGTAAGGCTCAACGCTGACCATTCATTAGAGTTAGCTGCACAGCGAGCTAATCACTGGTTTAATGGGATGGCTCAGCTCTTAATCCCCACGTTTATTGGTGGTATAAATACTGCGGCATCGGTTACTATGAAATACTATGATAGAGAGGACCAAAAACCCCTGTTATACTCACGGTTTTTAATCTTCCAGACACTTTTCTCTCCTGTCACACTGCTTCCCCACGCCGGTGCACTCGAAGAAGAGAGGCGTACAGCGTTTACCCACAAAGAAATGCCATTGGTCTGTCAGCGACAACGTCTGAATTTCTAAAAAATGATTGGTTAGGAGAGCTGTCCATCTGACACAGACCCGCCACCAGGGTATGTTGCTTTGCGCGCACATAACGTGGAGCTGGATGATGCAACAAAAAAGTAACAACTCAGTGGTTGCCTCATGATGAAGATGAAGATATATGATGTAGAGAAAAACATAATACGTAATTTGTATTAATACAATTATTATTTCAATTTATACAATTTGTATAAATCCGATTTCCACAACAGATGCTGCCAATGAATCATAAAGTAAACATACAGAAGCGCGCGACACTGATAGACTTTCTTTCAGCTTTGATAGCAGAGTTGTACAAATGAATTGATTGAATGCAGTCAACGAATCAATTAACCCGCTTAGGGCATTTTCTGCAAACATGTTAATTAGATTTTGTAAACCGGGTTTGGCATATGTTTGAGTTTTGAAATCAAAACAGCACAGTGTCTAATATTTACGTAACGGGAATTTATTCTAGGCCAACATACAAAATGAGGTGGGTGGTTTAGTCATTCGTCTTAGTTTAGTTTTCACAGGAATAGCGTAAGAGGATAGTGCTGTCCTCCAACCAGCAGATGGCGAAACAGTTTGAGTGATGATGCCAGTCGGTCTTGTGTGTTGTGCCTGACAACAACTTCCGCAGTGGAACTTTTAGTGAGGAGCTACGGACCTCCACGCGGACCACGAAGAACGAAAATGCCTGTAGATCGTAGGCGAATTCGGGGTCCAGATGAATCTCATTCTCCTTATCATTTCATCTCCAATGAGTCTCTGAAATCCCTCGCATCTGGGGATCGCCGTTTAGATGAAAGCCAGCGCGGCCCCTCGGACCTGCGTCCGATATTTGCGCGGTGTGGACTGATCAGTCAGGCCAAGGGCTCTGCTTACATTGAGGCAGGCAATACCAAAATAATCTGCTCTGTGTATGGGCCCCGAGAAGCTGACCGCAGAGACGAAACCGACATGAAATCAGGACGTCTCGTCGCTGACATGCGGTTTGCCCCGTTCGCCTGCCATAAGAGAGGGGCATGGGTGCAGGGTAACGAGGAGAAGGATATGTCGCAGGGCTTACTAGAGAGTCTACGGCCGGGAGTCTGCTTGCACAAGTACCCTCGCTCTCAGATTGACGTTTGCGTCATGGTTTTGGAGAGCGACGGGCCAGCTCTGTCCCATGCGGTCACCTGTGCATCCCTCGCTCTCGCGGATGCAGGGATCGAGATGTACGACCTGGTGTTGGGATGCACCGTCCGACACACTGGGACAACGCAGCTACTCGACCCCACTTTGGCAGAGGTCCAGGACGACAAGAATGGTGGTTTCGTGGAGAACCAGGGAAGTGTGACTGTTTCTCTGATGCCTAACATGAATCAAGTGTCAGGCTTGCAGTCGGACGGTGTTATGGAGCAAGAGTCCCTAAAGGCAGCTGTCCAGGCGTGTATTGAAGGCTGCTACAAACTGTACCCTGTCATTCAACAAACCCTGCTGAAGACGGTGCGAAAAAAGGCACCTCCCTCAGAGAGCTAAAGTTGTGATGGTTCAAGTTTTTGTATCTAAAGTCATCCCCTTATAATTTTGTAATTGGCAATAAACACACGTTTTAGAATGTGTAGAAATATCATTTTATTATTGTAAGCAGTGTGCAAGACGGCACTAATAACTATGCTGATAGTGCATGCAATGCGAAACTAGCTTCACAAATATAACTTATGTTTAAGGAGTACATCATTTTAGTGCAAATATTATAATGACCTAAACCATTTTATAAAATAAAATCTAAAAAGTATCAGTATCACATTTTCAGTTATGCTGTTGCTTCAGTATCCAACTCATACACATGGAATAGTTGTTTATTTTTTCTGTTAAAAAACACCATTTATCTAAAGTGATAATTGTAGTTTTGTGTCAATCATGTCGGTTCCATTTCTTTCGCCGGACAATCACAGTGGCCTCCCCCTTCACATCCCTCAGCCGGTCTGAGTCGAAGTCCACTACCAGTTTCCTCAGGCCAGGGCGCATGGGTTTGAATGAGAACTTAACCGTCACTTCTTCACCTGGTCCGATATTTCCCCTGTGTGAAAGAAGTAGACTGTTACCCAACAGCAAGAGTGGTAGAGTCCCTCAAGGCATGAAATATCGTCAGCCTGTTTGTGCATCACAGCAGGGTATGACCACCACAGAATACCCAGACACTTTTCAACGTGGACATACTGTGCTCGCCAGGAAATAGTTTAGGCCTGCTCGATGTGTTTGGCTCAGAGACTTATTTTCATTTCTGTCTCTGTGGAAGTACACTTCCAATGACGTAAAAACATAGACCTTCTAGTTCAGCTCCTCATAGTTCTAGAGTGTATTTATTTTATTTGCAAATTCCATTTCACATATTTGGGAGAATTTACACAAAGCCTTGCACAAATGTTTGCTTCACACTGGCTAATCCGACAAAGGCAACCTTAGAGCCACCCAAGGCCGTCTGGCCGAGCGAAGCATTTATCCCGAATTTAGGTTGAGACCACAATGATATTTACCCTGGCGTCTGGAGAGCAGGCTCACATGTGGTAACATTTAGCTAACAGATCGCCTTTGGACTGAGATGAGCAGCTTACATCTGTTTGTATTCGTGTGTTTTGGTGTGGGGGTATAAATTCTGTTCTCTTGTGTGGCACTGCAGTCCGACCGTGGTTGACATGTCCTGCCAAGGTATCTTGGCCTTGGACTGTTTCTGACTATCCTTAAAGCTACCACAAATGGAAAAGTTCAGATCTGGAGAGTAAAAGTACTACTGTGGTTTTACTCAAACCATTCACTTCACAGCTGATTTGTCCATTAATGCTATTACCAGCTTGAAAAGCACATTAAGACAAATCCTAAAAGATACACAGATACCAATCCTATGCAATTTTGTAGAAGAATTTATTACTGCTTAATCCCAACTTTCAGACTCCTGGCAGATGTTAAAATGTGTGTTGACAAATGCATGTTATGACACACAAGGCTTGCACTTACGGAGCAGGAACCTCTGTAGCTGCTGTGAGGCCTGCACCCTCCACTGTGAACACGCCGTCTTTCAGAGTGACCGGCAGCGGGTTTGTGAAGGTGATGTGGGCCGTCACCTTCCGAGAGACGACCGCTTCCCCTACAACCTGAAGGAAAGCATAAACATTAGAATAATGAAAGGATAACCAAACATTTCTGACTGTACTGGTTTCCTCAGCAAATACACACAAGGTTTAGACAATATTACCCATAACATCTTCTACTGTTGTAGCTCAATCTAAATGCTGTATGTATTCGCCTCCGTGTATGAGCCGAGTTCCTGGTTACCTTGATAAGCAACTTTGGCATCCGCAGAGGGATGTTGACCTCCTCCAGGATCACGTCATCCTGATCATTCGTCTTGACGAAAGCAGTCACCCTGATCAGGTTATGCTCAGACACACAAGCTCCGTAGTGGTTGTAGCGAAGGCGCAGAACTTCTTTGTGAGCTGGAACACCCAAGTGAAAGGATCAATAATTATAATCCAACAAATTGACAATCACACTACTAAAGACAAGAAATTGTGAACACTGTGCAGTATTTCGATTTCGATTACATATTTTCGATTAGTATTTTTGATTTTGATTTCGATTACATCATCCTGTAGTACTAAAGTGCTTAATTGAATCCAGTACATCATTTAGGGAAGTCCTGAAGTGCTTCATGTAAAAGTGGTTATTTCAGTGTTAAAAGTGGACGTGTTCTAGCCGTGTGTGCTGGCCAGGCACCAGGCAGGGCTGTGTGACTCACCCTTCTGTGCAGGAACCGTGAGGCGAGCCGTCTTCTTCTGGCACTCTCCCCTGTGCAGGCTGTTGTAGGTCACTGCGGTGGACATCACTGTGAGGTGGGCGCGTGCGTCCTCGTCGCCCACGTTGTGCACCTCCACGATCACGTCGAAGTCCGTCCCGTGGACGGCCTGGGCATGCTTGATGGACAGCTCCAGCTGGCCCTGACCGCCGTTCTGTTGGGAAACCCTCCGGCCGGCCTTCTCGAAAACCTGACGCTCTTTCTCCGAACCTGAAATAACAGCAATAGGATTTGGAATTTGTTGGATTCAGACCCAGTGCATCTGTCTGAAACTATAACTGTGAGCTTCTTCATAGTGGTTTGAGATGAGGTTGCACAGACAATGTAACTGTCATGTGACTATTGGCCTGGTTTCCCAGACATGGAATAAGCCTTGTTCTAGACTAAAAGAGAACGTTCAGTGAAGATCTCCATGAGTCTAGGCTTGACCATGTTTGGGAAACTAACACTATTTTAGTCATCTTCAAAAGTCCTGTGTATTATTTAATTTCTACAACAGAGGGCTAAATTAACAGGTTTTCACCTCAAATTACAAATTATTTTTCATAAAGCCCAAGAGATTTAACATTTGTACGGTTACATTGTTATGTGCAAATTAACTTTCAAAACTCTCTTTTGACTGGATCACCTTCTGGGTATTTGTAGTGTGCGGTGATGTCCTCTCGGTAATCGCCATAGACGCTCTTTGTGCTGATGTTTCGGCCCACTGTCCTCTTGTTGACCGAGGCTTGTGTGCGCTCGCCATCCGGGTGGACGACCCAAAACGCCAGGTCGGCATTCACCTCAGCGAAGATGAACGGCGCGTCATATTTCATACCCACCTCTCCCTCTCGTATCGCCCGCACAGGACAAGGCCCACAGCAGTACACACCTGAAAGGAGACAATGGGCAATGGTTATCTCTCTCTCTCTCTCTCTCTCTCTCTCTCTCTCTCTCTCTCTCTCTCTCTCTCTCTCTCTCTCTCTCTCTCTCTCTCTCTCTCTCTCTCTCTCTCTCTCTCTCTCCCTTCTGGTTATCTCTCATATTCTCTCTCTCCCTTCTGGTTATCTCTCTCTCTCTCTCCCTTCTGGATATTTCTCTCTCATTCTCTCTCTCTCCCTTCTGGTTATCTCTCTCTCCCTCTCTCTCTCTCTCTTCTGGTAATCTCTCTCTCCCTCTCTCTCTTTCAAGGTCAACTCAACTTTATTCGCTCAAGGTCAACTATTCATAGATATTGTATTTTACCTTATAATATCCACAATCTACATATATTCACAATATCATAATGTTGGTAATATCATAATGTTTATAGCATGTGGATGGAATATTCTGATAATTATGTACATAAAAAGGGATAAAATGAGATGAATCCTACCATCACTTCTCTCTTGGGGCGTAGGGTCCAGAGCCTGCCACCCATCATTACCATCTGGAAGGTCTTCCCGAGCCATCCAGGACTCCACCCAGCAATGGTAGTTCCTGTGCACAGAGATAAGATAAGATAGGATAAGATAAGATAAACTTATTGGAAATTTGTCTTGGGCGTATAGTGCCACTCACAGAGGATGAAAGGGAGATAGGCTGATAGCGAAAACAGCTCCATTAGTGTCGAAAAGGGAGATGACTAAAGACTAAAGTATGTCTGCCTGGGGACAACAAGCATATGGGTTTGGCTTAAATTATAGTAGCAAGTATCATACGTAGCAAGTCAGGTGTAAATTACGTAGGTGTCAGAGGGTCAGTGGTCAGGAACTCGTGGGTCTCACCAGATCATGTCCTTTCTGCCGCCAGTGGAGATGCTCTCCATGTTCTCATCGAACAGGTAGTCTATCATCAGGTTCCCGTCGGTGTCGTGGGCGGAGGAATAGTTTGTGATGCAGCGGGTGGGGATGCCCAGACATCGCAGAACTGCAGAGTAGAGATCAGAAAACCAGTCAAACACAACGGCCTGACATGACCTGGTAGAGTAGAGTAAATTGGTCGCAGAGCAATTACACATAGTGGGAAAAAATCTGTCATAATCATCTGCACATGTTGAATCTACGCATGACATGACATTACACAAGCAAATGCTTGCAACCTCTATTAAACTAAACGCTGATATATTCCCAACCGTATTTTTACATTAAGCAGGAGGACTGAACACTGTGCCGTGATACCATATCAATTGTGATTGTCACAATGCCCCACCTGTGCAGGCGACCCCTGCGAACACCCAGCACTGCCCGTAGCGCACCCTCTGAGCCCCGCCCTCGCTCCATTTCCTCAGGATGGGCACGCTGCCCGTCCAGCGCGTGGGAGCCACGCCGTCAGAATAATCCCCCGTCCAGTTACCGGTCAGCACCCCACGGTCGTCATTGGAGTTCACCTGCCGGGAGACAATAACATGTTGTCCTTTTGTTCTTCTGTTTTGTTTGTTAAAACTTCATTACATCATGTTCATACTGTAATATGCTCCTAAACGAATTCACAGATGTATGCAATCTTTTACACTATTGTTTATCATTGCAAATGATGCTACTGTCACAGCTAAAGCCTTCCATTCATTAACTAAAAGTCCAAAATCATGTTTAACATGCGTGTACGTGGTATGTGCATCTTTGTTTGTGTGTGTGTGTGTGTCAGCTTGGTGATTTGCAGAGAGGTCAGTCATCTGCTTCGCTCTGTCTGCTCAGTTTCTTTCTAAGAGCTGGCACATCTTAATCTTTTCAGCAGTGTTTTGCAGTGTTTAGTTTCGTTAACGGTATAGTTTCATGGGTGATGGTGGCATCCAAAACAAATAGTGACGGGAACCCAACAAAGTGCTCCAAAAGCTGGCTGGCAGTCCCACAGTCTACGGGAACACACAGAGCTGCCAAACAGCATGGCAAGAGGAGACATGGTCCAACACAGTCCAAGTATCCAACAGCCAGAGCGGGCCAGCTGTTTAGGAGAAGGTGTGTCACTGTATTCATCAGTCACGGCTAAGTGACGTCGCCTGGTTTTCAGTAACAATTTGTGATCTGCTCCTAAATCATGTGACCTCAGACTACCAACACACTTAAATCCTGTGCACTGTTAGCAAGAGACCAGGGACATTTGAGTGGTCTAAGAGAAAAGCCTCAACAGCACAAAAACGCATATGTGCATTGTGCAATATCCAATATTCTTAAAGCGCCAGCAGCACCTTCAACCGTGGTGGCAGAGAGACAACGGTATGCAGAGGTTATTAGTGCTGTTTTTGTACAAGAGACTTACCATGGCAGTGAGGGTTCTGCTGACATAAACAGGATTGGCTCTGTTTAGAGTGTCCATGTCTGGGTTCTTGAGTGCAGTGGGTGAGTTGTCCAGTATTTCAAAGCAGATGTCCACTATGTCCTTTTCAAACTGCGGGGTGATAGAGAGGCTGTTTGTGTCTGTGGCTTTTTACGTGTGTGTCAAATGTCAGAGTGTCACTTCGCATTACACTGATTTAACCGTTAATCAACATGCTGTCAGCATTTCAACACTCTGCCATAAATATTCATATCTCTGCAACTTCTCGTAATAATAAAAATGGCATTAAGCATCGGACAACATCGGATCATTCTTGTTATTCACTTCCAGTAGTTGTTTAATTTGATATCTTGTTTTCTCTAGATGAGGGCATTCCCCCACTGCCAAACAACCCATCAGTACTCAAGACCCTCTTACTTAAAGCCACCACTTGTTCTCCGTCTTCTCCCTCTCCCTCAAGTTCATTTAGTCTCTAACAAGCACTATTCCCTCTTTCAACTACACCTCCCCCCCCCCCCCCTCTGTTTCTCTCTCTCTCTCTCTCCTTGTGCCCATCTGGCAGGCATCAGCTGGGGCAGAATAGCCTCGTGTTTGTGCGTGCTGACATTCCTACACACCCCAAGCAGAAATGCCTTGCATCCATCAAAGAGGAAGTCAGGGACTGGCCGGCTCGCGGGCGGCTGCCCTGTCACCAAGATGTCACAATTCGCACCGCCCACCGCCGACTTGGCATCGGCGACAGAAAAGCGCTGACTGCCTGCCCGCATCCCAGCTTCCACCCTTGTGCCAAATCAGCCCACAGTGCCTGTCACCTTAGGTTAATCCCTCTGGCCAACACTGGTGCTTTCCCAGGCCAACACAAAGGCCTGGGCTGTGTTCCAGACCCAAAAGGCTTCAGTTCAACGTATAGTCGTATAGCGGTATAGCCGTTTAGCGGTATAGCTGTATAGGCGTATAGGCGTATAGCCGTATAGCCGTGGTCTCTCACTGTTTTGTTTGCTCCTTTGTCAGTATTCATGAGGCTTTATCAAAAGGATGTACAGTAACCACGTCATTACTGGCCCAGTAATTGGTTCAGTCCCTGCTTTGCAAAGTGTTGGCAGCGGGCAAGCTGCTGCCACAATCTTGAAATGTAGGCCTATCTTACTAAAATCAAAAATGGCAGCAATCGTTATTTTTTATTTTATTTTTTACTTTTCACTGAACGGAGCAGGGAGGCCAAGCTTTGACCAGTGGTGGCTGTGGCCCCCCCTGGCCACCACGTAGCTCTGCCCCTGTTGCTGGGAGACTACAAGAGCTTCTGAAGAGGGAAGGAGAGGAGTAAAACCACCTGAAACGGTGACCTAGTATAAGTACTGTATATATACTCTTTTGATCCCGTGAGGGAAATTTGGTCTCTGCATTTATCCCAATCCGTGAATTAGTGAAACACACTCAGCACACAGTGAACACACAGTGAACACACAGTGAGGTGAAGCACACACTAATCCCGGCGCAGTGAGCTGCCTGCAACAACAGCGGCGCTCGGGGAGCAGTGAGGGGTTAGGTGCCTTGCTCAAGGGCACTTCAGCCGTGCATACTGGTCAGGGTTCGAACCGGCAACCCTTCGGTTACAAGTCAAAGCACTAACCAGTAGGCCACGGCTGCCCCAAACCTTTTGAATCACAATAACTTGCAACCCACTTCTCAGCATCAATTGTCTATGTTAACGGCACTTTACCTAAGTCTGACCACTAGTTCAATGGATAAATAAAGTTGCTATCTGCGCAGCAACATCTGTGCGGTTACCTGTCCGAAGTTCCATGACAGCGAGGTGATGTCATCCCAGGCCCCTTGGTACAGGATGCCGTTCTCGTTCAGAATGTACTCCTGCAAGAGCTCCTCATCTGGCAAGTGCACCGCATCGGCTGCAAGACAGAAAACATATTGGTGATGTAATCCCTAATTTTACTGCAGAAATATTCAGGGGTATTCACAAATACCTGGTAAAAGCAGATACATGAATGCATTTTAGCAGGTTTATGAATTTGAGCTTCTCTCTCTCTCTCTCTCTGTATGGTTATGTTAATGGTACATTGCACGCAAATAATGTGTGTGTATGTCTGTGTGGGCGTGTGTGTGTGTGTGTTTGTGCATGTGTGTTGGGAGGGGTGCTATAGGGTCTAAATGTATGTGAGTGTGTGTGTGTGTGTGTGTGTGTGTGTGTGTGTGTGTGTGTGTGTGCCAACCCATTCTTCAGCTACCACACTCCGGCCCCAGACCCACCTTTGCACCAGGGGTTGAAGAGCAGGTAGAAGCTCTCGGCTGCAGTCTCCTCCAGGATGTGTCCATCTGGGGAGAGTAGGAGCAGGGCCAGGCTGTAGAGCCCCACGGGCGCGTCCGCCGGGCTGTGCACCGTCACCAGCAGCTCGCTCTGGGCAGCCTGCTGGCTGAACCACCACTGGCCCCCGCCCCGCTGGTGCTCCGACACCTTCACCGTCACCTCACCCTGCTTACCTGCACAGCGCAAGAACACGCATGAACACACATGAACTCACACACACACACACACACACACACACACGCACATACACGCACACACACACGCACACACACGCACACGCACATACATGCATATGCAGAAAGACCAGTAGAAAAATGATGAAGAACACAGGGCAAAATGGATAGAAAGAAAGAAAGAAAGAAAAATGTCTTTCACTTTCAAGGTAATTTTCATGACATTTAAAATGCTTGTTTATATACATTTAATATAATATTTAACTTGGTTTCAAATGCAGCAACCAAAACCCCCTCTGCCTTAGCTACATATTTGAAACCCAGTTAAATCTTAGATCCCACTTATGTGAAGGTTGTGTGTGGTCGACTCACCCAGTCGGAGGACGAGGCTGAGCTGGTTGGGTGCCTGGGGGGCAGCACCAGAGCACTGCAGGGCAATGGAGAAGGGTTGCCCCCTACGCACCAGCAGGCGCTCCACATCGATCTCCTCTGTGCGATGAGCGTGGTTGTTCACCTGGCTGCACAGGTCCACTCCTGTGAATACACCTTGTGGGCAACACAGCACATGGACATCAGCTCCAAATAACCACATGTGAGTGGGTTGCTCAAACAACCACTTGAGTCCAGTTAAACTAAAGACCCGTTTCTATCATAAGGTATTCATTTTACCACCAATTATGTTAACTTTTACCTTAAGATTAAGGGTTTTTCCTCAATTGGCTATTTGCTTGTATTGGACCGTACTTGTAGGTCTTTTAGGTTGGGATGAAAGCTTTTATCAAATGGATAAAGGTAACTATTGTATAGGGGTGCAAACAGGTAAGGGGTAAAAATAGGTGAGAGTGGAGACGCCATGGTGTAGCAGTAGCATTGGAGTTCCATACCATGAACAAGCTCAGTCCTGTTCAAAAAGCCCAAAAATATAAAAAGGTGAGAACATTGTGTGGAAAGATAAAACTGTCCACAATAGGGTGGGACTTGTTGCCTTTGTTAGTCAGGAGTGAGATGGTAATGAATGGAGCGGTCCGATAGCCTGGAGACCAGCCCAATCTTAGTGGCTTCAGAGTGTCCAGTGGAGACCAGCCCAATGTTAGTGGCTTCAGAGTGTCCAGTGGAGACCAGCCCAATCTTAGTGGCTTCAGAGTGTCCAGTGGAGACCAGCCCAATCTTAGTGGCTTCAGAGTGTCCAGACCCATTCTCAATTGAGGCTCAATTAGTGTGAAGGACAGACATCGTACGTTTTTTCTTCCCAACTGTTAGACTGCACAACATGATTTGCCCCAATAGATCACAATGCACTTTTTTTAGAATTATTTTTATTCTTTCTGTAAATTCCTGGATTCTGTGAATGCCTTTAACTTTATAGGTAGCCTATTTATTTCTTCTCTTAAAACATTCATCATTTACCTGTGTTTATTAGCCAGTAATGTAGGATGTGCAGTTATTTATTTATTTATTTATCTTCCCCCTGTTGAATCCTACCAGGGCCCTATAGGTGGGGTGCAATGTGCAAAGTTCAATTACTGAGCTGCTGTGGCTGGACAGTGTATGTCATTCATGTATATGAATATGCAGTATATTCCAGTATATGTTGTATGTAAAATGTAAATGTAAAAATGCTGTTGTATTGTACTGTATGCTGTATGCTGCTTTATGTTGTGCTGTAACACTGCAGTTTTCTCCTTTGGGAGACAATTAAAGGTTTATCTTATCTTATCTTAATTAGAGGTAGAGTAGGGTTGGCAGACTGCGAGTGGGAGAAACAAAGCAGTATTCTGCTTCTAGTCTTCTTCTACACCCCTCAAATGATTTCTCCTTGGATCTGCACAAATCTTGTCGGTGACCTATTTTGACATCAAAAAGGTGAGTCTCACCTCTAAGGTGGGGAGTTGAGACAATGCAAGCATGCAAAAGAAAAACTCTTTGATCCTCTGTCACTCATCTTATGCTTCAGAAAGGTCAGACAAGTCAGACTGCTGGAGTGCCATGAGCAACCCATTATCACTCAGTCAAGAGCCCTCATCCATATTTTTAGAGATGATGTAGACTATTTACAATCCTACCAACAGACAAGGCACTCAGCACAAACTTAACTTTAGTCGCACATTAATGTCAAAGTCTATAATTATGTTTTTCTTTTTTCAGATTTTTGCCATTCTAGGTGACAGTTTTAAATTCCTACCCTACACACTCCACAGTAATGAAAGCTATAAAGCTAAAAATGAACTGTCTCGTAGGGGTTAAAAACACCTCTCATTTTCGCCTAGTAATTACACAGTGCAAGCCAGGCTGGCTTTGCCATTGGTCTTTATGTAATCTCCAGGCAATGGTAACTGCGGTCCTCTAGAATGCCAGGACAAATTGGCACAGTGCACTTTTGGCAAGAGGTTGGGGCATGTCTTTGTACTCATATACAGTGGTCCATATAAGAAAAAAGGCTCACAAATGCAAACACATTTGGGAATAATACAAATAGTATATAATTTTATGTTTCGTGTACTATACCTCCAATGTCCAAAGACACTGCTGTTAATGCCTGACATAAGTTAATTCTTTAAACTTTTCAGTTACATTACTTGACAGTTAGTCCTGTTGTATTTGGAGACATATTATTAGATATATATTGAGTTCCTCAGCTCTCCGCCACTTCTTAGAGTACATTTTACACTGGTATGAGAGACAGTGCACCCGTTTAATGCAATGTCCATTAGAAGAGTGGTTACTCACCATTGTCTGTCATTCTTACTGCCCTGTAGGTGACTCCCTCAAGCAGTCAGTAGATCCTCTGTGGATTCTGATCCTGTGTGAAAACGTCCTTAAAAGAGTATGGATCCGTCTTCAGATTCCTCTTGTATCGGTGAAGCTTCTTCACGTTTCTACCTCTTGTCTGCATCGGGACCTTGTATTTATAGAACCAAGGAATGGCCCCCTCCCATCTCTTCTCCCTCTCTCTCTTTCTCTCACACAGACATAAACACACACACACACACACATACTCACGCCCCCTAATACTTCCATTCATTGGAGTTGGTGACCTCTGACATCACACTTCCGAGTAAGGTCCAGCTTGGTGGAGCAGCCCAGTGTATGTGTGTGTGTGCAAAACTGCTTCATCACCGTCAATATTTTACTTCAGCAAGAAAAAAGTATTTACTATAGACTGAGTCAACAGGAGTTCAGGAGAAGCCACTGTCTACTGCTCTCTCTCACACACACACACACTCTCACTTCTCTGTTCCTTCTCTCGCCATGTCTCGCTCTTCCTCTTTCTCTCTCTCTCTCTCCCCCACTCTCTCTCTTTCATCATAGTTCTGACACACTGCACTCTGACAGACAGGGAGGGCGCTGTCAGGGACTAGCTCCTCTACAGTATCCATGCAGGTTTCCAGTAAATGCCCTGCATCACCAGTTTTTCTAACTTTTTCCGTCCAGGCCATTTCGGAAGAGTGTATATCTTTTTTCATCTTCGTTTTCCAGAGAAGCACATGCCGCACAGAGCCTTGCTCATCATAACAGTGCATTATAGGAGTAAGGGGGAAATACTTTACAACGCTCCAAGTTTACAATTCAGCTGAATTTGAGCAAGGAACACGGACTGGACTCGTGTCTTGTTTTTCCTGGCTCAGTCCTAGCCATGGCAAATAACAAGCCTTTCATTTAAACTACTTTCAACAGCTCCTCCAAGTATGTGACAGCATGTGGATCCAGCTTAAATCATGAAATCATATGTTTTTACAAAATTTAATTTCTATCTTAAACCAACCATAAAAGCAAAGAAATTAGTATGATTACTGTGACCCATACTTTTCTATGTGCTTTCAGGAAGGGGAGTGTGTCTTAGATTGATTAGACGACATCAATACTTAGACGACAGCTTAGTAAAATGTATAGAATTTTCACAACTGTAAAATCTTTCTCTGACATCTTTATCCACCAGACAATGTTACTACTTCTTGTAAGCTTCAAATGCTTTGAACTTACTGAATGTTTTCTTTTAAAATATTCTGCTTTTGTTATTTGTCATTTAAAGGGACACCAGGCAACGTTTTCGTGTTAATTAATCATCTTCGTTAATCGGTATATGGTTAAATGACTCATTACGGGGCGAATGAAGGCTCTCTCGCCCACCCCTACTGCCTGTAGGAAGAATATCCCACTTGCAACTTCGGTGTATCCTACCCGCCGACCGAAGCAGGATCAGTTTACAGCACAGAGGCAGGCTAACGAAACGCTAGAGATTGTTGCAAACGTGTGTATAATGGCAGAGCAGACGAAGAAGCAGCGAAAACCCTTGACGGAAGATGCAAAGAAAAGGAAAAGAGCTTCAGACCGAGCGAGGGGGAGTTTCATAGAGAAAAAGCATCAGGCTTGCCTGGTGTCCCTTTAACCAACCACAATATTACTGTAGGGACTACTGACTTTGTGTTTTATAACTATGTGCTATAAAGTCTATGTCTATTGTCAATCCTACTCGACCTAATTCCATCTTAATTTAAAATAAAGTCCTAACAATTTTTTTTACAAATATTATGACATCTTAAATATATCAATGATCTCTGACTGAAACCACCATAAAATTAAGGCTAACATTTACACATGTCTGCTTTTAGGAAATCATGAATGAATTCACTTCACAGACTGTATAACACAGACTTGACAATGTGACAATTCAGACCTGCATCAACCCATCCTGGCGGTGAGTGAGGCCAGGCTTTGTGAGTGTGTGCATTAGGACACTGCCAGTAAACTCTGAGTTTGCCTTTTTGTTTGTTCACCTGAGGAGGAGCAAGGAGAACTCAGCAGAGCTCCCTCAAACCTGACATCATTTCTCAGGAATCGGACTGCGGCATTGCTGAGAGAAAATTTTAAATCCCGCAAGCTTTTTTTTTTTTTTTTTTTGGACTGTCTCACCGATTTGGAAGCCTGTGGTCAGTCAGTTGACCACATTGTGTTAAATAGTTTCTTAAGTTCCAGCTTCTATAAATAAGAAGTGAAGTGTGTTGAATTGTCTGTGGCGTGGCGTGGAGAGGAGACAAACAATCTCTCAGACGTCCGACATGATAGCGGATTCACACCCCTCTGCTAGATTACTAAACTGGTTTTGGCCAGAGCTGACACACAGACAGACCTCTGTTCCTCAAACTCAGGAGGGAACAATATAAAAAAAAAATCAGTAATCACTAAACCTTAACCAAATGAAAAGAAAGCTCAGTAGACCAGTGTGCATGTATGTGTGTGTGTTTGAGGATGTATATGTGCCAGTGTGTTTGTATGTGTGTGTGTATGGTATGTGTGTGTGTGTGTGTGTGTTCAAGTGCACGTGTGTGTATGACACTGATCTGAGGAATGCTTGGCCATTCAGGTTTCAAGAAATTCTGACAGCTTCACTGACTAAACCAAGTCTTCCTCTTGGCACTCTGGTGACAGCATGGTCAAAGCGTCCACACCTCATAAAAACGGGCCCTCATTACTCATGTCCTTACCTCGTCACTCATCATTGCTGAGTGTAACACTGTTTGTGTGCAGACTGGAGCTGCTTTGTGTATATTAAAGTGGGCTTTTTCGAATTTTTTATATATTTTTTTTTTTTTAAATGAGGTCTTATTCAAACATTTGTGTCATACTTTGGTCAAAATACCAAAAGGATGAGGCATCACAACACCCTTTTCAACTCTGGGCTGTATTTTGGGCATGAGCGCATGGCGTAAAACTCGTTTTTTACCCGCGGAAAGTTTAATTTGGTATTTTGCACGTTTATTTTTTAAACTTTGCGCCCAGGGGTGTGGCCATTAACAACCTATAGGGAGGGGCCTGGCGCGTTGTCTAAAAATCACTATCGTACACCACCTAAACCTGGTCAGAAGTCACTGGCAAGTTGTTCATATGCTATTTTAAGAGCGCATGTCAACAGTCATATTGGCAGGTGCACGCACCATCCTTCTATCATTCATGAAGGCACACCAGCGCACGTCCATGCAAGGCATTACAAATTGCACGATTACAATGGGAAACATAATTAGAATCAAGATATTACGAAATACTGTACATCTCATAATGAGTAGTTATTCACCATCATTTGCAAATTGGTAATGACGGTTACAGTTTTTCTTAGTCGCTTTGGTGCTTTTTTCAGATCAGAATGAAAATTCTCATAACTATTAGTTCAACCTCCACAACATTTAGTAATTTGTGCACATCATAGTAGCAATTTCTCCTTCCTCTGAACAAATTGCAAATACTTTTGGACATGTATCAGTTGCTTTCATACAATTCTCTGCTGTTTATTAACATTATCATTTGCTTATGTCATGTCAGTCAAAATGAACTATACTTATGAATGCTGAATAGTCGTTCCCAATAAAACTAATAGTCTTCATTTCATTGCTTGAGTCATTACATACAAAATTGTTGAACTAGTTATCAAATTCTGTCACAGTGCTGTAGAATTGCAAAGAGCATACAGTAAAAATGTATGCATTCAGTGTCTTGTACTCACTTACTCACCTAACTACAGCAATGTGTAACTTTACTGTAGTTTTCAAATGGCTGTACAAGTACTGTATAGTGCTGTCTTAAGCATGTTCAGGTAGTGTCACCGAGTTCTGACCTTTTTTTGCATTGGAAAACACTGAGAGAACTGTCATAATGAAAACATGACAAAGCCATTTGACTATCTTGTTCATAAACGATGGTGTCAAGACTTCTCATTTTGATGACACTGACAGTTTCATTGACATGAATACCTGCTTTTGAGGAATGGACTATCCATTTTGAGCAAGTGATGTGCTTTTGCAGGTCATCCACTAGGTTTTGCAGTTTGCACTAATTGTTTTGAGAATTGCACTTACTTCTGTGCAAATGTTAATAGTGATGTGAGAAAAGCACCAAAGCGACTGAGAAAAACTGTAAAAGTGATTAGGGGAGAGGCGAGAGACATGTATGGAGCACAGCTGAAGACGCACTGTCACGAGATATAAGCAACTCCTCTGCAGGATAAATGTTGTTTTATTCAGTCATTTGAGCAATATTAGGGTAAGTGTTGCTTTTTCCAGCCTATGTTTTCGGTGGTAACCCATTGTCAGTCAATAGTGAAAGTAACTGCATATAACTGTCTTGTCGTTGACTGACTCCTTGGTGAAGTTAGTTTCACTTTGCCAATGAGTTCAAATAATAGACGAGTGCAAATGCGTGAAGGCTATGCTAGGTTTTAGTAAAGCATGGCTTAAGAATGACTATTCGGTACATTTTTACTGTATATGTTCTTTGCAATTCTACAGCATTGTGACAGAATTTGATGACTATTCAACAATTTTGTATGTAATGACTCAAGCAATGAAATGAAGACTTAGTTTTATTGGGAACGACTATTCAGCATCCATAAGTATAGTTTATTTGGACTGACATGACATAAGCAAATGATAATGTTATAAAACAGCAGAGGATTGTATGAAAGCAACTGATACATGTCCAAAAGCATTTGCAATTTGTTCAGAGGAAGGAGAAATTGCTACTATAATGTGCACAAATGACTAAATGTTGTGGAGGTTGAACTAATAGTTATGAGAATTTTCATTCTGATCTGAGAAAAGCACCAGAGCAACTGAGAAAAACTGTAAGTCCATAAAAGGAATAATACCTGTTGGGATAACTAGCTTTAGAGAACTGAGCCTGAAGAAATATCTACACAGTTGAGACTGGTCTTCTACTGTTTAAATCCCGGAAAGGTATTCTTGAAAATATTTCACAAATTATGCATTGAGACACCACATGCTTGTCCCAATATGAAAATGCCACATCTTTCCAATTTACAATTCAAACTATCTATCTATCACAGAGCCAATGTGTATTACTGTTTGTGACTCCTAAAAAGCACTCTTATTATTCTTGAGAGGTATTTTCCTTTAAAAGGAACAGACGTCTTTTCAAATAGATGTCTAACCAATAACAGACATTTCTTGAGTAACAAAAGTACAGGCCATTCGAGTAAGTCTGAACCTGTATTTGAAACATAACTTATGGCTCTGAGTGAAACCTGACTTATGCTATGATCAAAAATGAAGATAACCTTGTTAGATATTAACCTGGTGATGTAGGGTACCTATACCTGATGATGTAGGGAAAGTTATAAAAACTATAGTCATACACATGAACAGTCAGGCGACCGCAGACCCTCGCCCCATCACACAAAATTGACCAAAATGAAACCAAATTCCAGCATCACGAACCAAATTCAGATGATTATATAGGAGGACTGAGATATGGTTACCAACTGTACTTTTGAAGTTATATGAGATATACACATAGACAGACACGATTACAATATGATATCCACCACTTACTGGGTGCTGAGGGTGATAAGGTCATTTTTGGTTTGGTTTGTGTCCTCACAGGGCCATGCCCATGATGATAGATGGTTTGTGACCCTTTGTGTGATTCACTTGCTGTGTCATAGAGGAAGTATGAAGTCCCTTGTGTGACCTATGACATGGTGTATGCTGGTAAGGTTTTTCATGTGACGTGTTCTGTGACACTTTGTTTAGCGCCACCTGGTAGGCAAGAGTTGAACACATTGAACGTCGTTGTCTAGTTGCCTGTCGGAAGGCTACATCTCTCTGTATTTCATGAATGTCAACATGTCAGACATCAATAAAGGTGATGATGAAATGTTATCCCATTGTTCAATATTAACACCATGTTGGCACATGCAAATCTTACACAAATCATCCCATATGGCGTCTAATGAACAGTGGTATATTGGTTAACTCATTGAATGCTAAGCTGTTTTCGGGAGCTTTGTCCTAGAGTGCCAGCAATCTAGACCATTGTTGATGATTTTTGTACAGCCACAGCATATTCTGTGTAATAGCTATGAACACATACAATGGCTCGATTAAAAGGTGAGACTTTAAGATCTCGGTGGGTGCAGACCACGTATTTCTACACGCCTCTGTTCCTGAGAAATTCCAAGCTAAACAGTGTCTTAGTTTTCATCAAAATGGCTGTTTTTTTCTAGAAATAGAGATATAATGTCTTTCATGAAATATGAAGTGTTGCCTGTTACTTACTTGTGTAAACTTTCCGGGAAGTGATCAGCGAGACCTGGCGAGACTGCCATCTAGTGATAGACCCACGAAAATGGCCTGGTTTTGACCTGACGTGCATGCGTCACTGATTCGACCCAAAGCGGCAACCGAGTTATGATAAAATGTCCAGATAAAATGTCCAGATTGTGCGTTTTCATGAGTTTTCGATTGTCATATATTTCATTTCCATTCATCACAGAGTTCCCAAAATCACATATAAGCTGTGTTAGAGTGTCTAGTTTCGTAATTTAAAAAAAAAAAAAGCTAAAAACGTAATATTACGTTTTTGGCACTCAACGTATGGGAAGGAAAACGTAATATTACGTTTTTGGCACTCAATGAGTTAAGGAGCTGGGCTAGCATGTAATAGCCTGAAAAGTTGTGGGCTCAATTCGTCTGCCCTTGTGCCCATGAGCAAGGCACTGAACCTCAAGTTACTCCGGAGACAATAGCTCTTGTAATATAATTGACATGTAAGCCGCTTTGGATAGAAGCGTCTCCTTAATGTATAATGAATAATGAATAAATGTAAATGTAATGACTCTAATATTTATCTGTCAAGTGACACTAAAATAAAAACCAACCCCAGGTGGTAGAAAGATTTAAACAATTCTCAATTTCTGAGCACAGGTGAAATTGGGAGTATGGCTGCAAGGCCTACATTTCTGAATGCATTATTTATAGGCTAACACTTGATGGCATCTCTTTAGCATTTAACACCACAGTTAAAGCGTAACTCTCGCCAAAATGCATCCTAGGGTGTTTTTGTGAATGTACCCGAGTCAAACTTTCGCTTAAAAGCAGAATTGCTTCGAAGCGCCACTTTTAAGCTTGTCCTCGTTGTCGTTTTCGGGTGAAATGGCCTTTTCAAAGATTGTTAAGGCGGAGCAAGATACTTCGTAGTTCATGTCTATGGGCGCGAAATGGGGATCGAATCCTGTCTGCATAAAGAGGCGTGTCGATGATGTATTGACGAGCGTAAGTTGCAACCGGCCAACAGCAGCGGCATAAATAACCGGCGCACACCTGATATAAGGTTGATTTTCTCCAGACTGGATTGCTCAAAAATGCTAAAAATGTACCTGAAATGTTCAGAAGGGTTTGAGGATCATGAAAATATGCCCGAAATTCACATTCCTAACTCTATAGAACCAAGACCTTAGCATATGTGGTGAAATTCTGAGCTATGCCCATAGACTTCAATGGAGCAGTCGCTGCCTCTGCTCTGCATAAAGGGGGATTTTGACCCCCCCCCCCCCCCCCCCGCGCGATCCGGGTTCCCGGAAGTGGCTCCTGGTGAAATATCTCGCTCCGTCTTAACAATCTTTGGCCTTTTGAATGGGAATCCTAGGGGCACTACATGATCGCGTCAAAATCGCTATCACTAAAAAGGCTCGACACAACATGAAACTTTGATCAAAGTATCATCAGTGTCTCTACACATTAACTCGAGCATTGAGAACATTGTTACACAGTTTATAAGAAAGGTTTTGAACAACTCACTTGGTTTTTCTGCTTGCCGCCATCTTGCCAGTCAAGGAGTGAGTTGTCCAAAACCTTTCTTTTTAGTAAACTGTGTACACAAACAATGTTCTCAATGCTCGAGTTCATGTATTTATTTTTAGTTCTTAACAAGCATAAATAACTTGTTTTATGTAAACAACAAAAGAGTGTGTGAAAAAAACACCATGCAACATTTAACTGCTCAAATATAGTGATTTATATGATTCAGTCTATTGGGGACTTGTCTGCAGTGTCTTCATGTGCAGCAGTCCACCTGTATTTTTAATCGATTTAAGTTCCTGTGTCCTCAGTATCATGTTCTTTAATTTAGCCTCAGCAAACTCCACCCACCCTCTGCAGCAGCTCAGAGGACAACACCTCTAGGGTCAGCTCTTCCAGGTTAAAGTGGAGATTTCTGTTCAGACCTCCGATAAGGCCCTAAGCAGAATTCTGCTAAGGGACCCTCCTGAACTCCAATGTCCAAAATGTAACCCTTTTACAGTCCCACCTGACACCCCAGTGCTTCCAATCATCCCATCCCATTTTGGATGTCTATGTTACCAAATATATCTTTTTGTGGTTAGAAAAATAATTGTGTGAATCACCTAAACAGGCCTAAATGCCCAATTTTAGGGTCTGGGCTGCTTGCTTTTGAAGCTGGCTGTAAGTCTACATATCTGGTTGTGCTGAGGCTGACTCAATATGTTCCCTTCAATATGTTTTCAAACGTAGACTTTGCTAGGCCTATTTAAATATTTTGATAGGCCTACTTTAATTTAGTGCATCTATTTGTCCCATATGCAGCATAGCAAATCAAAGTTAATCCATTAGACATTTCGCATATGTTCAGTTGCCTAAACCAACCAAAGCTTGACTGAAATATTGTAAAACCATGACTTGTTTTAAAAATAAATGCATGGGAAGTGTGAAATCCCCCATTAATCAAATCCTCGCATGTTTCTGCTGAAAAACTGCTGGTTTCATCGCCAGTCGCCGACATTAAAAAAACAGAATCGGAATATAGCCTACGGTTAGGCCCTATATTTCAATATTTCACAACTTTTGTGAATACTGGCAAAGGGTGGCAAGCAAGCCGCATACATCAGGGTATTAGCGCGGTGAAGTTGGCTGAAGTTGGCTCTTCATTCGAGATCGACAACGCAATTCAGCTCAATGGCGTGTCCAGCCAACTTCACCGCGCTCATGGTATTCCCTCCCTGCTAGGTCAGCAACACACGCTGGATAGATGCAAACAGATGAACTTAACGTGTATTTCCTCCTGATTGTATAAACGTTTGTTTTCTTTTTCTGTCTGCCTGTGGTTCCTTCGTAAATTGCGCATAACATTATCAGACGAGTGACAGAAGCACCGGGCATAATTTGACCAGTAGTGCAGTCTCCGCATCCATAGTTTGAGAAGCGCTATGCTGCGTCCGAGCAAAGATTCTAGAAGCCCAGCGCAACTCCAAAAAGGAGGACAAAGAGTCAGGTTTGAGGCTGCGCCGGACGCCGGACAGGGCGTTTAAAATTCGTAGTCTACTGTCCGACCTAAATCGTCGGCCACCCTGTCACATCCTACCTATCACATCCAGGTGCAAACTGGAGCGGACAGCTTCTCCTGTCACGGTGACGTCTGACCCTATAGCAAACAACAAATTAGAGACGGGTTGGTCAACATGTGCTTTCCCCCGGCGTTTGCAGAATGCAGACACCTTCGTCAACACCGGCGCGTGTGTTCCGGAAGGTGACGCCAACTCGCTTTCTGACAGCTTTTTCCAGACAGGGAAAGAGCTAGGGCTTCTTTTTCTTCTTCGTCTTCTTTCTGTTTTATGGTGGTTGTCAATTAACTTTAATGGTGCCAGAGGCGTATAAAGCTTTTTAAAAGTGTGGGGGTTGTGAGATAGGAAAATGAAACAATCTGGCCAAATTATAAATAACTCCCTCCCTACAGGGACGTTTCTAAGAGGGGTGCGGACTATATTGGTGTCCGGGAGTTTCTCCCGCGAGAATGTGAGATTCTGATGGCTAAACACACCATTGTAATGCATTTTGGGAGGGACAGAAGAAGCAGTGCCTATGTGTGGCTCATGTGACATGTAGGCCTACATGATCTACCTGCTATCACTTCACTATTTGACACTACCCTACATGGAGACATATCTCATGTTATAAATCAAGAAATCATTTCAGAAATTATGTTTTGTGCATGTGGGTTAGCAGGCTACAACAAATTGCCTCGCAGATAACAGCCTAATTTCGAGGTATCACTAATACCTATTAAATAAATGTAAAGGACACAGAATAGTGACAGAACTGTAAGCTCAAATTCAAAAACGTTTGAAGTCCACCCATTATGCAAAGGGAATATAAATACATTGTGTTGCATATAGCCAGTTTAATTCATGTAAATTTAAAGATTATGATTAGCAGTTTCTATGGTTTTTCCATTGATAGTTACAGGAAGCCACGTTGTTGTTTAAACTATTGTTGCTTCTAGCCCACGTTACCTCCAGTTTCACTTGCTGCAGGGACGCACACACTCATGAGCTCATAAGCGTTCTATTTGAGTTCTACATGCTGGAAATCTTGAATCTTGAGTTCTCAGATGTAGAACTCAAATTTGTCTTGACGCCGCCGTTTGTAAGATCAAACTAAGATGTTCTACATGGAACGCAATCGTATTTAAGACAATAAGATATCCAGTAGATGTAGCACTACGACACATATGACAGTGAAATGCCGCCGACGTTTGTAAGATCAGGCCAAATAAGACGTTCTAAATGGAACGCGATGTAATTAAGTTTTGATTGGGGAAACGTTTAGCCTAGTTTATTTTTGTTTTCAGTCCGCGGTTCCAATTCAATCTTGCTGCAAATCAGACGTGTGAAGCACCGGGCATAACTTAATTTCGCGGCTACGTGTACCATTAGGTTAATTGTTGAGGAGGCCCATAGTTTGAGAAAAGCTGCAGATCATAGACAGAGAAAGCATAATGCTCCGAGAACAGTAACTAAAGGTCTTTCTGCAGAAACAAGTGCCTCGGTGCGCGCACCCCACCCCCGTTTTCACTTCCCTCCCTGCATTTCTACATTGTGACAAAAACTGTCAGTCAGACAGTGAATTTTGGTTTACTAAATTAGCATAATGCGGTAACAATTATCATTTAAATTCTACCTGAAATCTGCTCACTGCAGACGTTATCATGCAGACCCAAGCAGCCGCACCCTTGTAAGACGCACACTTTGAATTTGATCAGAGCGGCTCTGGTTCTTCACTGGCTAACTTGATGTGATTTACTGGATGACCGTTCAATCAAATCAACAGACCTATTTGTGTCTCTCTGTGTGTGCGTTATGGTAGATACGGTTCCAACTCTGTACGGGAGCGTCTATTTCCATGTTTTACTTTCATTTTAATCTGACAAAAAGTGTGGGGGATAGCAGACATGTGGACTCGAGTCACATGACTTGGACTCGAGTCAGACTCGAGTCATGATTTTAATGACTTCATACTTGACTTGATAAAATTCGGCATGACTTGCGACTCGACTTGGACTTGAATACTATTCACTCAAGACTTGACTCGGACTTTGCCTCTTTGCCTTGTGATGACTTGACATGTCTCGAATCAAAAACTAAATTTCCTGATCGTGTACCAGTCAACCCAGAGACGCTTTCCTGCGACTAAAAAAAAAAAAGAAAAATAGCGGAGAAGCGGCAGAGCACAGTTCAGTAGCCTACTGCCACTACCCTCACACGCGTTACGCACTGTGTGTAGGGCATCAAGAGACAGAGGAAGGATCAACATTTAGCCAATCACTAGTAGCTTTACTGCAAACTGATTTGCACTCTTGTTAGAGAACGTTTGTCAAAAAGCACCAACAGCATGTTACATAAAGATGATACTTTTCGAGTCCTCTCCATTAAGATCCAACTTAAACTTATGCTAGGCTACTGCATTTAATTGAGAACACATCTAAGCACGCACGAGAGGGAGAGAAAACGAGTAGGTTCCAGCTGGCTTGTCATTGTTGATGATAATTGATATCTTCTTTTAAATATAAGAAACATATAAAAAGAAATCGTGGAAGCAACAAGTACGAGATTAGAGGAGATTGTGAATTTATCCGGTTCTCACTAGTCTACTATACTGTTATAAACTATGAGATCCAGGTCACTATGACATAGCTGCACTCACTGTGATTTGGAAAGTGGACAAGAATATTATGAAGAGTTGTCTTTGCCTTGTGTAATGGAACTGGTGAGTCTTGAAGTATTCAATAATTTATTTACATGAAGCACATGATATGCCGATTGAAACGCATTCCACTCAGCTACTGTAGCTAGGTGGCTACTGGCTACCAGGCTCATAATTCACTTTTAATTGCAAACAGAAAATGTCAAGCAAGCATCATGTCATACATGCTTCTCTTTCTTTCCAAAGGAATGAAAGCTGTTTGTGCCAACTTAATATCATGCTTATCATTGTTAATATTGTGCTATACATGTGGCACAAACAATTTTTGAGTTTGTGGACTAGCCATAGGCTATATTTGAACGGAGCTGGTAAAAAAAGATCATTATGAGAACGTGTGGACAGTGCACAATGGTCTTAAAGTGACAGTGCACCATTTACAAATTAGATAAACAGCATCAAATGTGTAGTATTTCTTAAGAAATGAATACTTTAAAACACAATTACTGTCATTATTATCTTTTAAATAATATAAAAGTGTTGACCTTGGCTTCCCTTATGAGTCACCACTGGCAGACAGCCTAATAAATTGTTTGCAGGCAAATCTGTGGCCTAGCGCAGTGAAATACCATCAGTCAAATTATTACTCATCCTTACAGTGGGCTCCGCAATTTGGAAAAACATTATATATATTTGCAGCTGTGCTGAGTGTCATGTAGCTATCCGCTTTGTACAGATTACTCAGGTATGCACATGTGTATATTACACAGGTATGCACATGCATATGTCGTAAAAGATTACAAGACAGAAACATTGAACATATTTTAATCTGTATTTGTAAAAAAAATACTGTGGATTAGATGGAAGTGCTAAAATTATGACCGATAGTCTAATAATGGCATTATTAAGTGAAGAGTACCTGATGACTTGTTCAGGACTTGAAAAAGATTGGGACTTGGACTTGGACTCGACTTGGCTTTGATGTGACTTGGACTTGGACTCGACTTGCCCTTCTCTGTATTTACTTGGGACTTGACTTGGACTTGACTGGTAAGTCTTGGGACTTACTTGTGACTTGCCAAACAGTGACTTGGTCCCACCTCTGGGGGATAGAATCGTGTTCCAGCAAAAGTGTGTACGTTATAACACCCACATCCCCCACGCTTGCTACGCGCCTGATTGCATTACCGCCAAGGATAGGCTAGTTCGAGGGCTACTATGCCATAGCATAGATATATGGCTCTATAGATCTCGGCCTTGTGGTAGGCTATATTCCTTCGCATCCATTTGTTTAATAAAGGTCAATGATATGCCCACCATCACGTGGTGGCTATATAAGGTAGGCTATAACTGGGATAACGGTCATATGAAATAAAACATTTTATTCTCAATAAATATATATTTTTATCACACAATTATCATGACAACTGCTCTTTATGTAGCCTAAGAGAACAGAACTATAATTTGTATTTTAGTATATTTAGCATATTCTTTATCTTCTACTGTCCTTACTGCTTAGTTGTGTTTTTATATTATATACTTTAATTACTCTTCTGCTGTTAAAGAATGTGTTTGTCTTGTATGTATGCTGCTTGAATTTCCCCTGGGGATCAATAAAGTATCTATCTATCTATCTATCTATCTATCTATCTAGAACACCCAAAGTATTTGTAGGCTATTATGATATTTTCACCCACAGAGCTTGTCTGAGTAGCTGAGACCACAGCTGATAAGACCACAGCCCAATAAAATAAAGAATAACAATTATTTTTTGCCAAGTGGACTTAATTGGCTTACTCCATATAAAGTAAAGTATAGGCCTATGCTTTCTGATGGGAATGGGAAGATGATTTTGTGTAAGCTTGCAATGGTCCATTCATTCAGTGAATTTCATACTGATCCCACTTGTTGCCTACAGGCAAAGTTTATTCTTTATTCTTATCTCAGCTGATTTTTCCAAAACAAACACATTAGGTGAGGACATGGGTGGATATAGGTGTCTTGCCAAGTAGGCTACTACCACAATTCGAAATGTAGGCCTACAGCCTGATAGCAGGGGTGTCGCAGTTGCACCAGTCACTATCCTATCCTACAGTATGACCATGACAAAGGTCTGAGTGTATCCTTGTCAATATGGAACGATGCATCTTTTCCAAGAAGGCTATATTAGAATATTCACACAGTGCTGCTCACAATGTTCCATGAGAATCTCATCTGATTATGAGGTCATGTGTGATAACTTTACTGACTACTTGTCCTGCTCTTACTTGTCCTGATCTTAAAGGAACCATATGTAAGATTGTGGCCAAAACTGGTACTGCAACCACTTTCAAATTACTGTAGAGTGGTTTATCCCCTCCCCCTCCCCCCTGACTCGATGTTGCCAACACGGATGCCGAAACACTACTGACTTTGTGATTACTAGATAGGTGGAGGGTGGCGCATCAGGCCAAAACACAACATGACATGACAAAACACAACATCAACATCAGTTGAGGGCTGCAACTTCACTTTTTAAATGTCAAATATCCTGGCCGGACTACTGTTGTCAGTGATATAAGTATTTGAAATAAACATGATTTCTTAATGTCTAGTGACTTATCAGGGCCATTTTATGACTAATTGAAATACATTTCTTACATACGGTTCCTTTAACTAGAGACAGCATGTGCTGTATGACTTTTCTTGCCAATATCACCAAATTTCTCATGAAGTGTTCATCATTATTCACTCTGCACACACATTATCACATATCATGAAGACCACATGCAAGGACATTCTACTGTTTAGTTAAGCAAGCAAAATGTAAATTTACACATGCATGCTTACAGCACACATTCATTTTAGATCTGACAGGTAGTTATCAAAGGAATTTTGACCGTGAAAATATAAGTAGGCCTATTTATAGGTATAAATATATATGTATGTTGTGAATCCCTCCTCTGTTTTGATAAGCCACTAAAAAGCATTCCAGGAAACATTATATGCCCAACTGTTATGCTGAACAATCTACTTTCTGCCATTACTTGAAATTAATGAATGAATGAATGAAAATTATTTTTTTTTAACATTGAAGCACTCTATTACGATCACCGGTTGTTTGGTGTGTGGAATGATAAAGTTTGACAAATAATTCACTCTCCCTGTCATGCTCAACTTGTCACACATTAATGTGTCATTGCGGAGAGACAGAGAGACTGCCCACACAGCAAACGTGATCAAGGGATGGGGAGGAGGACAAGCACACGCAGAGGATAAAGGGGCACAGGTCGGAGAGAGAGACAGAGAGAGAAAGAGAAAGAGAGAAGAGACACCTACTCAGGTGACTATATGAGACAGGAAGGACCTGTGTTTTACAGACCGCTTAGTAGCCCGGTGAGGGACAGAGGAACTGTACCGCGTGTGGATTTAAACTACAGGAGTGTTTTCCCTTTTCCCCAGAACTTTTCTTTTTTTTCTGCTCTTGAATGGCAGATTTCCCTGGAAAAGTCAACACCCAGACAAGTGCTGCTGCCTCACAACAGGGAAACATCAAAATGGCAGTGGATGTGTCGTTTGTCAGGACCATACCAGCCATCCTCATGATGGCTGAGACTGTAAGTGAAAAACAGACATTTCTCTTATTTCTCATATATTACAATTGGGACATAAACATTGTTTAGCCAAGGACACAACTTTACTATCTTAACACAACATGAATACGATAGGATGCCGCACTTAAACATGCATGGAAATGTCCCCCTTTATCTAAAGGTAAAGAATCTTCCATTACCCTAAGTCAAAGGTTGTATCATTGAGATATTGTCCTGTTAAAATATTGGTCATGTGCTCGTCCTGCCATAATGTTCCAGGGTGACTGTCACCTGCTGCATATACTGGCTTGGGTAACACAGTAAACATGTTGAAATGAAGTGGTTAAAAGTACAGACACAGGCTCTGTGTGAGTGAGGGTTCAAGGTCCCCACCTGTTTCTGTTTTAGAGCTCTTAAAAGAGGTTGCTGCTCAAAGATATCCCTTTATGGCCATGCCATTCACACAGAGGCCTAACCCACATTTCATCATCAAAGGGAGTGACTTCCTCAATGTTTATGATGTAAAATTAAAGGGATGACAGGTATAAAATTCCACATTTATGTATAATTTTGTTAAACCTTCATGTTATGTAACATATAAGTCCCTTACTTCCTTAACACATTTAGTGGTGCGAGGGATATTTGAAGAACTGGCTCTACTGTTTGCTCTAAGCATGTGCTAACTGATAAGAGTGAAACACCAATGGGACTTGAATGAGTGATGTTGGCAGGGTGGGGCAGAGTAATAATATGTCCAAGGGGTCATTTGCACAATGAATTTGCACAGTTTTAAACATTGACAATGTCAACTAGAAAATGTAATTTTGAGGAAATTACCAGTGAATGAAAATATAAACATACTGTATATTAACATAAAATGCAAAACAAAGTTTTATTTGGAAACAGTTGACAGGAGTCATAGTTGATAACAACTGACAGTTGAAATGTCTAAACAGTTAAATAGTTGAGTAGTTTAAATAGTTAAATTATTTAATAGTGAATTATTGTAGTGAGGAGTAGTGTAGGCAGAAGAAATAGGAACAGAATCGGTAGTATGTAAGTATAAATTTTACAAAAGTGAAAAATACATTCCCCACGTGTCCTTTTCAAGACCTACGTAAGACCTATGTGGGAAGAAGAAGAAGAAGAAGAAGAAGAAGAAGAAGACTTCGGATAACAGAACAGTGCATTTTCCTGTTCTTCCTAGGCTTCTTCTTATTACAGTGCATAAAAATGCACTGTACTGTTCTTCCTAGGCTTCTTCTTATTCTTATTATTACAGTGCATGAAAATGCACTGTTCTGTTATCCGAAGTCTTCTTCTTCTTCTTCTTCTTCTTCTTCTTCTTCTTCTTCTTCTTCCCACCAAATTTCTGCGTCTAATTCAGCTTTAACCGTTTAACGTAGAAACTTCGTTCAAACTTTGTAACGTAGGTCTTGAAAAGGACACGTGGGGAATGTATTTTTCACTTTTGTAAACTTTATACTTTTTGAGATATTAATAAAAAAACAAGCTTATTTTTCCCCATAGACTTTGCATTAGACTATGACATCACAATGGACTTTGCACCTGTATCAACTTCCAGCTGCTCACTACTAGGACCCATCAAAGGGCCAGTTAAACTGATTGCACCTGTATCAACTGCTTTCTGTGTCTCCATTCTACAAGGATATAAGGCACATTCCATCCAACTTTCTATCCATTTATCCTCTTCAAACCATTCACTCATCCACCCATTAAACTATACATCAGCATCCATTAAACAATCTGCCTATCAACATCCATTCAACTTTCTGTCTATCAACATCCATCACACTATCTACATTCAACTTTTAAACTATATACTCTGTCCAGGGCTTAAAATTCATTTTTCAAAATGGGGGGGGGGGGGAATTCCCCCCTTAGGTTATTCATGTAGGGGGGATTTACACAATTTGGGGGGGAGGGGGGGGGGGGGTCGATTCTGATACCAAGTCAAGAATTGCAATTTCAATACTTCGATACTTTTTTTAAAAAAGTGTTTGATTTTGGGGCCCCCACCACCCTGACGTCATCAGTAATATATACTGTAGTGGGATCATTCACAACAGTGGACATCCTAGATTCTGTTTGACTCTCTCCACACACACTGAAAATGATAGCTTATGTGATATGTTTCTATCATATATTTTTGAATTCATATAGAGTGTATTTATTTAATAATGCATTTTTTTTAAAGTATAGCATTTTACTAGTAATTACTAGTAGCTAAACATATTTAGTAATTTGAATGCCTCATATTGACGTTTAACCTATAACACTTAGGCATATCTTTAATGTGGTGTGTAGGTCCAATTGAGTGCACATTGCTGATGAGTAGGTGTAATTGAGTGCCTGTCACTTTAAGAAAATACGTGAGAGTAATTCTATGGAGTAATTAGCCCCCCTTCAACCTGACGGTTTTAGGCTATAGTCGCTAGTGAATAAAAGTTGTGCATAGTGCGGTATGTGTATGCAAATCATTATGTTTTCTATGTCATTAGATACAATAAATGTTCAAAAAACTAACATGTCGAAGACAATCTTTCTGGGATCAAGTGTTGACGTGACCTGAGCTAGCAGGATAGTTACCAAGGAGCTTTTTCCAGATGTAAAAGTTTGCCATGGTAGCGTAGCCTATTTGCGTAAGCGCAAAGTGGTTCTCTCTCTCTCTCTCTCTCCGTGTGTGTGTGCGTCTGCATGAAGCTATATTCAATTCAACTCGGTAGTTGATCAGTCCGGTCAATAGCACCGCATTCACGCCACTTAATGATTAGGCTATATTAACGTCATCAGACAGGCTGTAAAAGTGTATGCGGGAATTTCTCGCATTATGATGGCTAGAGTTGCGGGACTTGAACAAATTATGCGCAATACCCGCAATGAAATTTAAGCCCTGCTCTCAGGCTTTAAGCATACACTGGCTCTCTTAAGACTACTATTTCCTCTGCCCACAACTGTTTCAAAATAAATATCCTCACTACAATAATTCACTATTAAATAATTTAACTATTTAAACTACTCAACTATTTAACTGTTCAGCCATTTCAACTGTCAGTTGTTATCAACTATGACTCCTGCCAACTGTTTCCGAATAAAAGTTTGTTTGGCATTTTATGTTAATATACAGTATGTTTATATTTTCATGCACTGGTAATTTCCTCAAAATTACATTTTCTAGTTTTTCTTCTTCTAATGCAGCTAATGCAGCTTCAACCGTTTAACGTAGAAACTTCATTCAAACTATGTTATGTAGGTCTTACTTAGGACATGTGTGCTATGTATTTTTCAGCTTTGTAACTTTTATACTTTTTAAACTATTAATTAAAAACTAATCAAAATTTCCCCTTTGACTTAACATTATGATTATGACATCACAATACGGCTGTTAAGCAATTAGAATCCTATGGCAGGTGTTCAGGCCACCTGGATCAACTGCCAGTCTCAGGCTTTAAGCATACAAACTGGCCCTATTAAGACTACACATCCTGTTCAACTGCTTCCTCTGCCAAAAACTGTATCAAAATAAAAGTCCTCACTACAATATTTCACTGTTAAACAATTTAACCCTTTAAACTACTGAACTTTTTAACTGTTCAGCCATTGTAACTGTTACTTGTCATCAACTATGACTCCTACCCACTGTAGCTAGCATAGTTAGCATTGTTAGCATGTTAATTAACATAGTTAGCATAACTGCTAAAAATGATTAGCTAAGTTAGCTAAGTCACATGGTTAACATAGTTAGCATGCTAGTTAGCATAGTTAGCATAACTACTAAAAATGATTAGCTAGGTTAGCCACATGGTTAACATAATTAGCATGTTAGCATGTTTAGCAAAACTGCTAGAAAACGTTAGTTAAGTAGTATGGTTAGCATGTTAGCATTGCTAGCACTGCTATAAAACATTAGCTAAGTAGCATGGTTAGCATAGTTACAAATCTTAGCATAACTGCTAGCAAACATTAGAGCCATTCCAACTTTCAGTTATCATCAAATATCTAGCTATACACAGCCATTAAACTATTTGAATATCAACATTCATTAAACTTCCAGTCTGTCAACAACTTTTAAACTATTTACCTTCAACTTTTAAACGGTCTACTTTTAAACTATCATTAAACTATCTATTAAACTAGCTGTCTATCAACAACTTTTAAACTATCTACTGTCTATCAACAACTTGTAAACTATCTACATTCAGCTTTTAAACAGTCTACTTTTAAACTATCAACTTTTATTAAGCTATGCAACCACCATGTCTATCCTAGCATCACCGTAGTAACCATCTCTGTATTATCTGTTTTAACTATACATGATATTTTACATCACAACTTTAGCATTTTCATGCACGGGTAATTCCTTGGAATAGCATTTCTAGTTAAACAGTCTACTTTTAAACTATCAACTTTTATTAAGCTATGCAACCACCATGTCTATCCTAGCATCACCGTAGTAACCATCTCTGTATTATCTGTTTTAACTATACATGATATTTTACATCACAACTTTAGCATTTTCATGCACGGGTAATTCCTTGGAATAGCATTTCTAGTTCTTATTCTTCCTTCTAACGCACTTAATGCAGCTTCAACCGTTTAACGTAGAAACTTCATTCAAACTCCGTTGCATAGGTCTTACTTAGGACATGGGTGCTATGTATTTTTCAGCTTTGTAACTTTTATACTTTTTAAACTATTAATTAAAAACGATTGAAATTTCCCCATTGACTTAACATTGCCCTTTATGACATCACAGCAATTAGAATCTTCTGCCAGGTGGCCAGGCCACCTGGATCAACTGCCAGTCTCAGGCTTTAAGCATACAAACTGGCTCTATTAAGACTACACATCCTGTTCAACTGCTTCCTCTCCCAAAAACTGTTTCAAAATAAAAGTCCTCACTACAATATTTCACTGTTAAACAATTTAACCCTTTAAACCACTGAACTTTTTAACTGTTCAGCCATTGTAACTGTTACTTGTCATCAACTATGACTCATACCCGCTGTAGCTAGTTAGCATGGTTAGCGTAGTTAGCATGCTAGCATTGCTAACATTGTTAGCATTTTTAACAAAACTGCTACAAATGATTAGCTAGGTTAGCTAAGTCACATGGTTAGCATAGTTAGCATGTTAGCATTGCTAGCATTGCTAACATTTTTAGCAAAACTGCTAAAAATGATTAGCTAAGTTAGCTAAGTAACATGGTTAACATAGTTAGCATGCTAGTTAGCATAGTTAACATAACTGCTAAAAATTATTAGCTAGGTTAGCTAAGTCACATGTTAGCATAGTTAGCATGTTAGCATGGCTAACATGTTAGTTAGCATAGTTACTAAAATGATTATCTAGGTTAGCTAAGTCACATGGTTGGCATAGTTAGCATGTTAGCATGCTAGTTAGCATAACTACTAAAAATGAAAACATTAGCTAAGTTAAGTAACTTGGTTAACATTATTATCTTTGTTAACATAGTTAGCATAACTGCTAGCAAACATTAGAGCCATTCCAACTGTCAGTTATAGTCACTTATCTACCTAAATAATTTAACCATTTAAATTATCCACCTATTTAACTGTTCAGTCATTCCAACTATATTAAACCTTATCTAACAAGCAACCAATATAGTTTGTTTTACTCTGCATATTTTACATAATATTTTTTGCATTTTTATGCACTGTATTTCCTTCAGGAAATGCTTTTCTAGTTAATGCTATTTTCTTGGTCTATGTTGGAGTATGATGAGAAATTACTGTCCACCAAGCAGTGCATGACACCCCACACATTCATGCAACAGAGCTTTTCTAAAGGACAGATAGAGGAGCATGTATACAGCCAGAGCTTTTGAGGCATAGCATTGGCATTATTTTTCACTGAACAAATATGGTTCCTGTTCTCTCTGTCTTAAATATGAAGCTAATGCGCCTTATTCACCTGGCGGCCAGAACGAGGCTAAAGGGTACACTTGCCATTACACCTCAGTCCAACAGATGGTGGTGGCAATGCACTCCGTTTGCAAACTGCCAAAAAGAAAAAGCTCACCGAAAAAGAAGGGTTCACTGGCCTGTTCTTCTTTAGTTAGTTTTTTTTGACAGTTTGTAAACGGAGTGCATTACCACCACCATCTGCTGGACTTAGGTGTAATGGCAAGTGTACCCTTTAGCCTCGTTCTGGCCGCCGGGTGAATAAGGCGAATGGTCTTCCATTCAAAGCAGTTAGATTATTCACTAGTTATCAACCCATATGGGAGCTGACTCTAAAGCAGGTGTGGCAGTGGTCAGGTGCAGATCCAGTACAGGTGAGGGACATACCTGGGACTAATTCAGACCAGGTGAGGGACAGCTGGGACTAGTCCAGTATAGGTTAGGACTGTTTCGTAAGCGACCTGGGGGGTATTCCATCAACCTCGCTAATGAAGGCGGCGCTTAACAGAAATGGCCTGGCTTGAACTAGCGTAGACTTTCACTTCGGGCTGAAGCCGTTCCATTAACTCAAGTTATCGGCATCTTGGCCTCATTTATTCAAGCGAGGTTTAGTTCAGCTTCATCTCTGCTCGTGCACGAGGTAGAAAAGTAGACCAAAACAGTAGATTGACGAAAAGACGATATATGTCGTAAAATTAAGACAATAGCAGAGCGCGTTTACGGAGAGCCGGATCACTCCCTATTAACTCCATTGTACCTGCAATCTGTTGCAGTTCCACTAGGGGCGATCACGAATAAGTGCAAAAATAATGGGCTAGTAGAGCTATCTACTAACTAATCTATAGAGCTAGACGGCTACATTTTTCTCTTTCACCTGGTTGTCATTGAAAAATCGAAGATTTGATTGTGGTTTCTGCAAGCTCACTATGGATTATAGGTCAAAAGTTGAATGAACGAGTACTTACGTCCTTTCGATTTCTTACAGGTTGGGTCGTTGTTGCCCACAACACACTAGCTTTCTGCTAATGAATGACGTCATTGACGCATTTGAAAGGCTTTTTAGAACAAATAAGTGACTCAAGAAATATAATACTCAGCGGTGTGTATTTTCTCTGTCCCCTCTTTCGCATGCAACATTCAAATTTCTGGGCAAAAAAGTGCCAAGTGCAAATTTGAAGACTTTTTAAGATCTTTTCAAGACATCTAAATGAAAATTAAGACTATACCACGACAAAAAGATATGACTGTTAATGCAATATTTTTTTTTTCCTACTAATTTTAACCCCCACTCCATTTTGGATGTCTACAGAAGTTACCAAATATATTTTGGCGAAAGAAAAAGAATTGTGTGTGAATTACCTTCACAGCTATAAATGCCCAATTTTACGGTCTTTGAAGCTGGCTGTACATATTTGCTTTTGCTTACTGCTGAGGCTGACTGTTCTTCACTAGGGCCACTTGCCAAAGACATGTGCACTGGACTGGATTCCCTTCAATATTTTTTTCAAAGTTAGACTAAGCTATTTAGATATTTTAATAAGCCTACTTTATATAATTTACTATGTGCACCTATTGTCCAATATGCAGCACAGCAAATTAAAGTTAATCCACTACTTTACATTTTGCATACCAGTTGTATCTAAACCAACCAAAGCTTGACTGAAACATTGTAAAACCATTGACTTGTCTTGAATTAATTAAGAGACAGATCCTCCTCGCATGATCCTGCTGAAAACTGCTGGTTTCATCTCAAGCACGCACATATTTTTTTTTTATGTAGCAGTCACCGACATTCAAAAAATATGCGGTTATATTTCACAACTTTTGCGAAGTAGGCCTAGCCTACTGGGAAACTCTGGCAAGCAAGCTGCTGGCAGATATTACAGGTAGGCTATTATAACTTAGACAGATGTTCTTCCCTAGGCTAGGCCAGAAACACACGCTGGAAAGATGCAGATCAACTTAACGTATAGAGTATTTCCTCCTGATTGCGAAGCACTGCACATAATTTGACCAGCGGTCTTCGCGTCCATAGTTTGTGAAACGATGCTGCGTCCGAGCAAAGACTTTAGATGCCAAGCGCAACTCCAAAAAGGAGAACAAATGAGCGTCTGGCTTGAGGCTGAGCCGGACGCCGGACAGGGCTTTTAAAATCCATATGTCCGGCCTAAATTCGAACATATGGCCAACCTAACGCTAACTGGCTTATAACTCTTTCTCCCGCTCATTCTACCATAGGCTCCCTCATTCCACGTAGGCTACCTGTCTATCTCTCAGGCCTCAGCTACACCACGAAAACGTCAGGCATATTTTTTTGTACATAGGCCTACTGTATTATTACCGTTTTCACACCTTTAACCAAACCGTGAAAAAAATCTTTACTCTGCAACCACTACACTTCCTCCCGTAGCCTAATCACTTATAGCCTACAATTGCGTTTTAAATACACGAAACTGGAAGGAGACATCACTCGCTCTCTTGCACTCGCTGGCGGTCCCATACGCACATTTAATACCTCTCTTTCGAAAATTCAGTTGTATTTAAGACTTTTTAAGGATCCGCGGGAACCCTGCTTTCTGAATGAAATAGTCTGACATTCTCAATGAATTTTAATTCTATGAACTATGCGCTTCTTCGTTGGTGTTCAGCCGTTTCTTCTTCCGGTCGGCGGACTGGGAATCGAAACTAGGAATCGAAATTTAAACTTTTGAGCGATTCCGGGAAAATCGCAAAGATAGTCCCGGTTCCAACCAATAGGCCTACTCGATATTCGATACCCAAGCCTACTAGATGATTTCTGTTCGATAGGCAAGCGCCATCTACAGGATTTTCAAATTTAACATCGAGAGAAAAAATAGATTGCCTACAGAATTTGGAGAATAATGAAAGCATAAATTTAAAAAAGCAATATAATGGTTTGAAATCAATTGCGAGTTTGATTGACTTCACTCTTGAACACATATACTATACAGTCTATGCTTAACAAAACGAGTGAATGAATAAATATAAACTCAAAAACAACTTAGGCATATATTCAAAACTATCTATAACCTACGTTCTTATATTAAAAGAGTTCTCTCCAAATTATTGTCTATAGGTGTAGGTGGTCATAAAATAAATTATTATCAACATAATAGCCTATTGTCTCCCATAAGTCCCAAAGTGTTTGAAATAAAATTATCTGAAAAACAATGGCTTTCAATTCAATTTATGCCTATATTTAATCTGTGTAGCACACAGTTGATTTAACATTTATGAACAATCGTCGACACATGAAACAGTTTTAATTATTAGCTGCCTAGGCTACAAAATAATTATCCTTTGGCTTGCATCAGATAATAGCCCACTGGCAAAGCTGTCACTGGACAGCCTACCAAATGTGCATGACCCTTTATCAGCAGTAGACATATGTCTTTCATCAAAGATTATAACTAAAAATGCCATTATCAAGGTGATAAACAATGTAGCCTTAAAGGAGAATTCCAGTGTGATATTGACCTAAAGTGTGATAAACATGATACCGAGTGTGAACGTACGTCTCATAGCCCATCTCGGCTTGTCCCCTGCACTCCAAAATCTGGCGCTAGTTAGCCGATGCTACTAACAGCTTTTTCAATGGTGGTGCTTCGGCATCGGGCTAGCAATGCAAATAGACTTCCGAGGGCCCTGACATTTAAAACAGACATTGAGAACTTTGAAAAAGCACTGGTAGTTTACTTACAAGACGATTTATGCAGACAGTATCTTCACGAAGTTTAGCGTTTGCAGCCATCTTGAATTTAGTCACGATATGTAGAGTGACGAGTAAGAATGAACAGGTATGATAAGGGATCAGATTCCAAAAATAATTCAGTGGAAATGCATGGATTCCAGTTTCTTCCAGTAGCAGAAATACTACTTTGATTACTAGCTAGTAATCAAGGATCTTTGGTATTGTATAGTCAAATTTGAATATAACGTGGCCAAAAGCTATTGTAGCCTTCTTTCTATCTGTTAAAGATCAACAGATCAGTGATTTTCGCCTATCTGCTCGCCAAAAAAGCTGGTATTGTGTTTCCTGAATCCTTACATTCAGGCATTCAAATTAAACATGTATTTTTTTCTCTATTTCCTACCAATGTATGATGCTTGCATGAGGGAAACATCCCAAAACAATAGCACCATATAATTGTTGCTGTTTTGAGAAGTATTTCTTTTCTTATGCAAGCATCATGCAACCATAAAAAAGCAATTAAACTAATTATATCTTACATTAGTAAAGCAGTCCTCTGATGTGCATGTTACAAAACATTTAAGTGAAAGTGCATGTATAACAATATAGGCATAATAATGATTGTGATAATGATAATGACAATTTGATTTGGAGAGAGTGGGGTTGGCTTTTGGGTACGTATAGATGAGCCCTATGACCCCAAAGTCTGCTATGTAGTCAGGGGGCCTATGTGGTTTCTGTGGGTTTGGAATGTTAATTTTTGGAGAGTGGTTGGACTGTCTTTAGAGGTCATTGAACATGGAGAAAAATTATGTCTCCATTTTTTTTTACCTGTTTCAACCCTATTTTTTTGAAATTGTATATTTCACTATAATTAACACCATACATTTTGCCTAAATCACTGGCTATGATGAATAAAGTTCACAAAACAGTTATTTTCAACGGTTTTATTGTATGTCAAATTGGTATTATGATTGTATGTCAAACAATTAGAGATAAGATCAATAACCAATCAGTTTCACCAAATACACATACTCCATTGCTGAAAGATAGCAAAAACATAACAGAATCACAAATGAGACCTCAAACAACATTTAATTCATTTACATATAAGCAACATATTATCTCACCTCCACAATTTCCTCATCAAAATCTGCAACTAGTCTACTAAACCCTATTCCTACTCACCTTCTTAAGACTGCTCTCCCCTTCCTGGATAATGTTTTGCTCTAGATATTCAGGGCATGTACCGAAGTCGTTTAAGACATCTGTTATTAAGCCCTCCCTCAAAAAATCTAGCCTTGTATCAATACTGGTCCTCCTGGACCTCAGCACTGCCTTTGACACCATAGACCATGACATACTACTTAGGCTTGAAAATTGATAGGTATCAAAGACTCAGCACTCGCTTGGTTTAGATCATACCTTCCTAACCGTCAACAATTTGTACAGGTCCATAATAAACCATCTACCCAGATTATGGTAAAATATGGAGTGCTTCAAGGCTCAGTACTGGGGCCCCTGTTGTTAAGCAGATGATACATAACTATACCTCTCCATAAAACCTGATGAATTAATCCTGTTAGCCAAACTTGACACATGTATAAGAGATATATAGACATGGATGACGAATAATTTCCTGCTTTTGAACTCAGATAAAACAGAAGTCACGGTTTTAGGTTCTAAAAAGATGAGGGATATATCCTATCCACATCACAGGCTACATATAGTGATCTTCCACTGACCTCATCCACAATTGTTAAAAACCTAGGAGTTATAATTGACCAGGACCTAGCACTAAACTAGATGTACCGCAGAGCGGTACAAAATATGACCGCCGCCCAGTCCAGCACATTTTTTCCACAAAAATAAATCACGCTGAAAGGCCTATATGATTCTAACTGTCTCACTAAATTGCATTATCCACACTCAATTCTCACTGGTATCTGCTAGACAACAAGTACCAAAACATGATTAGTTCATAGATTTCACATGTAAAATTCATTTTATACAACCCCACCCCCATCTTGCCTGTTCATAATTCTGAGAAATTCTTGAATTGTGTGCATGTGTGCATGTACACGTTTATGTTTATGTGTGTGGGTGTGGGTGTGTGTGCGTGCTTGTGTGTTTGCCTGCGTATGTGTGTTTGTGCATGTGCATGCATGCGTACATATGTCTACTGTGTGAGTATGTGTCATACGTATGATTACTGTGAATGTATGTGTGTGCGTGTGTATCTGTTTATGCACATGTGTGCACATGGAATGGGTTAACATGACCCCTGGAGGCAAACATACGGAAAAAATTGGTCATCCTAGGCCCTACGGTTCTCAAGATATTCACAGAAAACTGTGTCTGCCCTACCCTCCTTTCGGGGGGTCCAGTACAGCGGGGGGGCTACAGATCAAAACGAAAAACGATGGTTCCATGCTATCCATGTGGGGTTACATGCCCACCAAGTTTTGTGTACCCCGGTCTTTCAGTGTCCCGGGAATCCTTGACGGAAATTTGGACATGCGAAAAAGAAAAAAAAAGAAAAAATCTGACTAAACCTATATACCTATATGACCGCCGCTTCGCTGCGCGGCGGTCATAATAATCACATAAAACAGATCACCAAAACTTAATTTTACCATTTAAGGAACATTTCAAAGATAAGGAAGTCCTTATCCTTACCAGATGCCGAGAAATGAATCCATGCTTTTGTCACCTCAAGGATAGACTATTGCAATGCTATTACGCTGGCTGTAATAATACCTGTCTAAAGACCTTACAGCTTATACAAAATGGAGCTGCTCACACACACAAAAAATATGAACATATTTCCCCCATCCTAGCATCCTTACACTGGCTACCTTTTAAAAGTCATTGACTTCAAAATATTACTTATATCTTTTGGTTGGTTGCCTGCATTGAAAGAGGACACCTGAAGACGCTCTTTTGTCTGCTTCTGACAGAAGAAGCACTTATCTATGCTGGCAGCAGCTGCTGCTGAACAAGTGTACATAGTCCCTCTAGATGGACTTGATGCAGTTGCAGGTGTTGCTGCAGGTTCAGAAGATGGTCTACCACGTCTTTTCTGAAGACACTGAGTCTTGCCTGCTTCACATGACTTCTAGTAGCGAATCTTAGCATGCTGCAGATGCTTACTGTTACAGGTGGATTTGTAGCAGTTTCTGTGCCAAACTGCTTTGTTCTGTTGTAAAATAACTGCACTGTAACAATGTAATCTTTGGCTGATCTGTGATCACCATCCCCATACTCTCTCATGGACAAAAACAAGAAATTTGGCATATGTCTCTAGTGATGGGTCATTCACCAGTCCACACATATCTGCCACTGGATACATAGCCCAAAATCTGTTTCTTTTAGAATATGTGTGCCATCACCTGACTAACAGAAAGACACACCTCAGAATATAACCTAACTAGACTGTGCCACCATGAACTATGAAAATGTGCTTGCTCAAATGTAGAAGGCTAGAAGGTCACTAATATCACCAACCATGAAGAACAGAGCACTATGTGCTTCAGGTTATTTGATATTCTAAATTCTATAATTGCCAGCTATCAACAGCCAACTGTCACTGGTAGTGTATCTCTTTCTCTTACACACACACACACACACACACACACACACACACACACACACACACTCACCTGTCTGTTTGTCTATCTTACCCTTTCTTTTCTTCACACTTACATAGGCTACGGAAGGCCTTACAGACTTCAGCTGGTACTAGCTATGTAAAAGTCTATTAAACTTGATTTAACAGAGATCTCTGCACTTTGTACTCTTTTAAGCGGACAATTTCGAGAATTTTAGGCACAATTTCTTGTTAAAGAGATCAATTATCAGCCTAAAAATGTTTTATAATGTTGTATTGTTTATGTGGTCCACTTTTGCACACTACCTTGTAGAATATCTTTGCTTTTTGGCACCAAACCCTATGCTATAATACCGGCAATGTGAGGTTTATGGATAAAACACCAAATTTGACCTTTTCTGAATATGACCTTTGATTTGGGTCCTTCAAAACCTTCAAAAAAATGGAGACATGTTTTTTTTTTACTCTTAAGAACCCCTAGAACAAAGATATAATGGTCTCCAAAAATTAACATGCGAATCCCACAAGCCCCCAAATTAGACACATAGGCCCCCTAATGACTGGGCCTCAGGTCAAAGAAGTTTGAGAAAGGCTGGTGTACATAACCTGCATCAGATTGAGGTTTGCAGTGATGCGCCTGAAGGCACGGGTTGAGGACCCAGTCAGTTACGTCACAATATGCACATTTGTTTAAATTCATACCTACGTAATCACCATGACCAAAATTGTACTTTTTTTTAACTTTGAATCTTGAAAAAAAAAATATTGACCTACCTACCGACCCATTTTTTATTTTATTTTTTGGCTGTTACTGCAAACAAGAATATTTTTAAGGATGGCCTCATGACTGTTAAAATGGCTGACATTGAACCACAGTGCTTTAAATGGGAGCCCCCAGTATCAGTCATCAAGGCATCAAAATCTGCCACAAGCACTTACAACACACAACATCACTCATAAACACACACACACACGGACAGAACCACCACTGTTCAAGAGACCATTTTGGGGCTAAATGTGCTTTTTCTCATTTGGTTGTTTTCTGTTTGTTTAGAGCAGAATGAGCCACTGCTGTTCAAAGGGCCCATTTGGGTGAAATTATTATATAATTTATGTTATTATTATTTATTATTATTTACTATAGGGTTCTAGAATAAATAAAACAGTGTGTTTGAAATAATGGAATTTGTGCTCTCTCATGAAGCTGGGTCAATGGGACATGGGGAGGGTGGGTCTGTTGATCGGGGGCAGGGGGCGTGGTGCCACGAGTAGTTCAAGCAGACGTAGGACTTTCATGTACTTCGATCAGGGGGGAGGTGGCGTGGCACTGTGCCAATGCCCCCCATTGGAATTGGATTTGGAACTATTTTCGGGCATAGCACCGGCAAAGCACCGCTGTGAGGCGCAAAGACATCACGCAGCATCTGAAAACCCTCAACTTCCTTTTAAGTGAGTTGTTGTGTCCTCTCTCTCCTCAGGTTGTTGGGCTGTTGGTCTGGTCTCTGATGGCTAGTATCCATATCTTCCATCCTGCCATTGGCTGGGTGATGTTTGTCTCCGTCACCCTCTGGCTCCTGACCATAGTGCTGTTCTGTATGCTGCTCTTTGGGGTTCATCACAAGTTACCCTCTGTGCCCTGGCCCCTCGCTGTGAGTCACTTCATTCATTCATTCATTTGTACTGTATATGTTCAAATACCAGACCCACATTTGTTTACATGTTAATGTTGAACAAACAGCATACTGTATTTTGTACTATACTATTTTGTACTATACTACACTATACTGTACTATACGATACGATACTGTGATTGATGATCTGGTGCTTGTGTTGCTTTTCTATGGGCTTCCTTTCCCAGGTGTTGGTCTTCAATGGTGTGGCCGCTTTCTTGTACTTAACTGCTTTCATAACCACTGCAGCAGTCGCCAGTGATTACTACTGGACATGGGCCTATGGACACATGGTTGCAGCCGCGGTGAGTATAGAACACAGTACATCCTCTACTTACTTGAAATGTGTCATACTTTTGGCCTTTTTAGCCTTTTTATTTAATAGGACAGTAAAGACTGGACAGGATAGTGGGAGAGAAAGATGGAAAGTAAGAGAGAGAGATGGAGAGTGGGAAAGAGATGGAGAGAGGGAGAGACAGATGGAGAGAGTAAGAAGGGGAAGTGGGAGGGGGAGATGGAGAGTGGGAGAGAGGGAGAGAGAGATGGAAAGAGAGAGAAAGAGAGAGAAGGGGAAGTGGGAAAGAGAGATGGAGAGACAGGGGGAGTGGGAGAGGGAAGTGGAGAGAGAGATAGAGAGATGCAGAAAGAGATGGGGAGTGGGAGAGAGAGATGGAGAGAGATGGAAAAGAGAGAGAGAAAGAGAAAGAAGGGGAAGTGGAAGAGGGGGATGGAGACTGGGAGAGAGAGATGGAGAGAGAGAGAGAGATGGGAAGTGGGAAAGAGAGATGGAGAGACAGGGGGAGTGGGAGACTGAGGTGGAGAGTAGGAGAGATAGAGTGAGGAAGAGATAGATGGGGAGTGGGAGAAGGAGATGGGGAGAGGCCGAGAGGTAGAGAGATGGAGAGAGAGAGAGAAGGGGAAGTGGAAGAGGGAGATGGAGAGATGGAGAGAGAGATGGGAAGTGGGAAAGAGAGATGGAGAGACAGCGGGAGTGGGAGAGGGAGGTGGAGAGAGAGATAAAGTGAGGGAGAGAGAGATTGAGAGATGCAGAAAGAGATGGGGAGTGGGAGAGGGAGATGGGGAGAGGCCGAGAGGGAGAGAGATGGAGAGAAAGAGATGGAAAGAGGGTGAGAGAGAAGGGAAGTGGGAAAGAGGCGATGAGTGGGAGAGAGAGGTGGAGAGTGGGGGAGAGAGAGATTGATGTATGGGAGAGAGAGATGGAGGTATGGGATACCAACGTTCCCACTGCAGCTCCTACCATCTATTGATTTTCTGGAGAATTCTTGCTGGTATTTATTTGAGGCAGCATTGTCTTAAAAACAGCCACACTGGTATGTCTACCTCATACAGGTTTTTTTTTCTTTTTTCAAAGCATCCAGAGTTATGAGTTGAATAGATGAACCAGTTGAACTTTATTTAGTTCAACCTTTATTTGCTTTAAAACACCTATACAGGGGCAGCCGTGGCCTGGTTAGCACTTCGGACTTGTAACCGGAGGGTTGCCGGTTCGAACCCCGACCAGTACGGCTGAAGTGCCCTTGAGCAAGGCACCTAACCCCTCATTGCTCCCCAAGCGCCGCTGTTGATAGCAGGCAGCCCACTGCGCCGGGATTAGTGTGTGCTTCACTGTGTGTGTGTTCACTGTGCTGAGTGTGTTTCACTAATTCACGGATTGGGATAAATGCAGAGACCAAATTTCCCTCACAGGATCAAGTGCTGTAGCCACCCAGCCATAAATAAATATCCAGTACATGGTCCACACACAGACGCCCTGCCATGGGTCATTCTGTACCTGTAAGCACACACTGTAAATCAAATCTCTGTACAAACAAATAAAACACCATGTTGGCTATATAGAGGAATTTTCACCATAGCACCACAACAGTGCTCAGAGTTTAGCAGTTTTATAAAGTTGCACACGTGCCTGGCCACACCCGCCTAGATCTCCTTTTAGGGAGATACTAGTCTAGAACACCATAGTTCACTAAAGTTTTCATTGGTCGGCAGATTACCTGCCCAATCAGCGTTGAGAGGGGATGACGCTATAGTTTTGAAATTGAAAGGCTGTGGTAAACAGCAGTAGCATCGCCTGCAAACATAAACAAAATTGCAGTCGGAAGAATGTGTACATTTATTTACAGCAAAGGTAGGCCCACATACATTGTTTCCTGGCTGACAGTGCTGTTTATTGTCAGTTTGTAAAGTTCGCAAAGTAGGTTTGCAAAGTAGGAAGTAACGTTATGAATCCCTAGTCAATGTGATTGGTCAAGATAGACCAATGATTTCACTTAGTGCAAGGTTAGCGCAAAGTCTACGCCCATCGCAATTAGGGCTGTCACCTTTGTGAAAAAATCCTGTTCGATTTTTGAGACATAAGTGTTCATTGAATCGTTTGTAAAATTGATTTTTTTATGTCTAAAGACGTTTCCATTTTCAACATATAGGCCAATCCACAAACAACTAACAGGCATTAGGATGAACATAAAGAGGGCGCTTGTAGACACAAGCCAGCAATATTTCTGATGATTTATTGGCGTGAAGTTTCGTGCACAATGACAAACAGGAGTGCAACATTCTCAAAAAACAATTGCCGACATACCGACAATCAAAAAATCCAGTGGAAACTAGATGGCAGAAGTGTGTAGGCCAATCGGCCCACCATTTTCTTCTACTTCGCCACCTACAGATGTTTGACAGGTATGATATTTCGAAACACCATGTTATTACCCATAGACATTCGACGCCCGGAAGTTGGGTGGATCCGGATGTTTCGGAGGCGGGACTTATTCCGGAGAGGTCTATGCTTACTGCACTTCGGAATTCTATTATATTCTTATATTCTTGTTTGTGAATTTTGTTGCATCTTTTTTTTTTATTTGTTTAATTAGTTTAAAATACATATTGTAGCGTCGGCGCAAAAAGACAGTGTTAGCGTTCTCCCACGAAAGGCATGCTGGGATACGGGGGTGAACATTTGGGGTTTATGTCTTTATATCTCCTAAGTTATAAGTGTAAAGTTAGCGTCTTTATTGTAACATGTTTCCCTTTTAGTTCTCCCTCGTGTGTGATCCTTTTTGTGTGGGGGGCTGCGTCCTCCCCTGTATGTGTAGTGTGTGTGTGTATGCTTGACCTGCCCCGTGTGTATTGTGTTCAGTGTCTTGGTCTTGGTCTGTGTGCTCTCGTTCTCAGCTAATAAATCTTTAGATTGGACAACTGTGTGTGTTGCTATCAAATCGTTACAATATTGTACATATTTGGTTAAAATCGATTCCCTATTTTAGTTTTCAAAACTTGTGTTGTTTGGTCCAATCAATTGTTCAATCGATTTTCGAACGTAAAGTGACAGCCCTAATCGCAATGCAAGTGATGGAAAGGAATCACAATTGTGAGTGACCATACTCTATTCACTTTGTGACTGAATTTGGTTTACCAGGCTATGTGTCTAGTAACCTGACCCTAGCCAGATGAATTTCGCTCCGCCTAGCTCCACTCATCCATCTGGAACCGATCCATTGAAGTGTTGCTTCAGAAGGCTGGGCCTAATCAAAAAATGCTTGCATATGATTGAATAAGCCACTTGTCCGTCATCTATTGACGTGCTACTTCAACCACTCACATCGAAGCCAACCAGTGACGCTAATAACAGTCTCACAGTCGCTTCTACGCTATGTCACATCTATGAAACTCCCGCCCTGCGTCCTGATTGGCTGAACCATAAAGTCGGTTGCAGAAATCACTCTCAATGGAAGAGGTCCCAGATGGATGTGAGTGAAGCTAGGCGGAGCTAAGCGGAACGAAATTCATCTGGCTAGGGTCAGGTTATGTGTCTAGTGCACAAGGCTTCAATGATGATTCATTTTTTTATTCAAAATACTTATTTGATGAAAAAATGTAAATACTTCAGAACTGTAAAAGCATTTTGACTGAAAATGTAAACAGTGTCCTCCAAGCAGGCCTATTAAATTAAGACCCATTTGAAAACTCTGTTGCTGACATAAAAGCATGGTGGCAAGCACACCCACCTACACACACATCCACACACAGAGCTCAGCTGTGCTATGCACTGTCACTCTTGATCACAATGACCCATTGACCCTGATGCATTGACTCACAGAAGAGTGGATATTGTTTTTCTGTTGTGCAACAGGCTAGCCTATGCTGTCTGCCACCCCAGCTTATGGCGTCACCATGGAAATAATGTATGACGTCCTCTCCAAATTGGTCTATAGAACTGGATAAAGTGAAGAAGTACTGTCCCCTGTCACTTCAATGGCCAATACTAGGCTAGCTAATTTAACCAAAAATATACTCAATGGGCTGCTGCCAGCTTTAAAAATTTCATCTAACATGCTCACTTCTGTCCACATTTTCACATACAAGCCAGTTAGGTACCATTTTATAAATGGTCAGAAATTATGTCGTCCATGTGGATTGGCTGATCCTCCTAGCAGGAAACTGCCAGTTCATCTACCAATCCACACAGACAACATACTTTTGTGTCCCCAGTAACATGGCACCTAATTGGCTTGTTTGTGAAAAAGTAGTCAGACGCTCTTTTCAAAGATGATGGTGGCCAACTGGGATGCTAACTGGCTCAAGTTTCAGTTTTTCCACAATTGCACTGAACTCCATTCTCTGAACCAATTCAGTTGCCTGAACACATTTCTTGAATTGATCCCCCTTTTGGCAAAACCTTAAACAGTTTTAAAATATAAAACACAATTTGCAGATTTCATAGTCTTTTTGCAAAACTCTAAACACATTCTCATGCAATAAGGCACATTTTGCATTGTGCTGCACTTGTGATGCATAATGGTAACCACAAGCGACAAAAGGTGAACACAAATAGAGCACAGATGTCAAAGGATCACACTTGTTTCAAATGATGTGACGCAACCAATATAGCTAGTTCAGAGTGTTAACAGGTTGCTGAACAGTGCAGGTTGATATCAACAATGGACAGAAACTAGTGAGGCATTCGTGAGTACATTGTAGGCTGTAGACTGCAATGCACTCATTTACAGTACTGAAATGCCTGTACTGTCTTTTCAGGGAAAAGGCTTCTTCACAATTGCTAAAACATTTTTTTTAAACCTTCCACCCTTTTCTCAAAACTGTTAACACAAACCCCCATTCTCAATACTTTATGTTTACTGGATTTACAGTTAATGTTGAATCCACTGAGTTATTAAATATTTTTGCTTAGTTTTGTTTTTTAGATGCAAAATGCATTTACTGTATTGTAAACAATACAATTTCTCCTGGAGCTATATGCCCTGAACACTGTGTTTTCCATTTCCATTGTCTAGTGACTGCTCAGTAGTGTTTTCATTTTGACTGTTTGAGATGATCTAAAGGTTTGGTTTTGGCTTTGGTATTGAGCACCGGTACAACTGTTTTGATTTGATTGTTCAGTTTTGCAGAGGTTGGCAAAAGTTTTGGGAATGTAGTTTGAGATTTGGGATTTGTGTTTATAGTTTTCTGAAAAGTGTGGCAGGTTTCATAAAATGTGTTCTAATAATTATGAAAAACTATAATCCTCTAGACCCAGACCCCCCCTCCCCCGGATGTCATGCCCTATATGATCACTTAATTTGATAAATTATCCTGTATGGTAAACTCTGGCATAACCCCCCCTTTATATAAATAAATAGGTTTCATCTGACCTTGTCCAAAGTTTACCTCTCCTCTTTCTCTCCCATTTACCCGCACTGGCAAGAGCATAGTACTTTTGGTATTATAGTAGGTTAGACCATTTATGGAAGGAATGTGTGTTCCACTCCACGCCCTGTTCACAGTCCACCACAAGCGATCACGACAAGGCTGTTGTCTAGTGCCTCTGAACAGAAAAGATACACTCACGACACACATACACAATCACAGTTGCCACCAAGCCCAGAAGTCATACATGTTAAAGGCTTGTCGTTATTTAATGGCCTTCATGCTGTGTCTTTTATCTATAGAATTTGTGAAGCCCAAACACACCCACAGCAATTAACCAGCTGTCTTTATCTCTGCCTTGTTGACAGGTCTTTGGTTGTATAGTAACAGTGGGATATGGAGCCAGCGCGTTCTTTTCCTACACAATGTGGAGAGGAAATGATGGCAATGCAGCAGGCTCCACTGTGCCAGTGTAGAAGGACACTCCGAACAAACAGCCCTCAATACACGCACACATGCACACCTAGCAAAACCGCTCTGAAGACACCTGTCTACACTAGGACGATAGGTGGCGGTGAAATCTAGTTTACAATTACCAGTGTTCTTCTTTCCATCTGTGTGTGTGTGCGCGCGCATGTTTTTTTACTTTACTACTTATGAACTTAAAGCATTTTGTACGGCAAGACCTCATTTCACTGGAGGTATCTTGGCAACTGTGGAAGGAGGCTTCTGTGTACTGTAGCACCTGATGAGTAGGCCTATGTGAGTGTTGCCATGGATACCATTCCAAGGCTTTTGTATTGGTGCATACACATCAGGACTGTGACATACTCCCTTCCATATTCTTGATGTGAAGATCATCTATGTCGTGCAGAGAATGCACTTTCCTGTTTTTTTTTTCCTTTTCTTTTTAACATGTCATGTACAAAATCTGAAAGACATTTTGATAAAGTACGAAATGATTTTAAACCATGTTTGAATTTATTCTCACCAGTCACATCCATATCAACAAAGCCTGACCAACAAATATGTACATGTAAAAGACAGCCATTTTGTAAAAAATTACATAAAGGATTTCAGGGACTTCAGTCACTACAGCAGGAAGTGGGATGACGTTTAGATGTATAGTTGACAGACTACATTTAGATGTGTAAAGAAATGAGGGACTGCAATGGACAAAGGTGTTGTATGAAGATGTAAAAATTGCAGTAGACACAGCATAGAGAGGGTTCTCCTCTAAAATGGAAACCTGCTGCATCTACAGCCATGCACTGAACAGAGTGCAAACATTTCCCTTTCTGAATAAAAAATAATCATAAATTCACGAATAACACAATGGAGTTACATCAAGCACACACATGACATAACACCAATGGCTTATTGTCTAAAGCATGTAAGTGAGCATTTGGAAGAAACACTGGACAGGAAACACGAAAAGAAACAAGTGTCTACGCAGAAGCATGTAACAACTACAACATTCACTTTACACACATACTTTAAAATAGGGGCAGGCAAGCAAACACACACACACACACACACACACACTCGCTCTGAATCTGCATACACAGAAAAGAAAAGATAAACATATAAATATTAGTCATTCTCTGTTTTTCTAATGCTGAAAAAATACAGGAACAAAATGTTATGTTCAGGTGCTTATTCACAATACTGCATATGGATGCACATATTTTACAGTCAGTCTATGAAGACTACATTTGAAGAAGAAAAAAAAAAGGCCAAAAGCAAACTTACAGGCATAGTCAGGAGAGTTCACTTCATGTGTGCCAGGAGTCATTCCCATGTGACAGTGGTTGGAGCCTGTCACAGCAGACCAGAACTCTTCTGAGATGTGTGTCGCTCGGGGTGTGGGCTAGCAGAGCGTTTGGATCGATTACTGGTCAGAGGAGGCTCAGTATGCAGCGGGGAGGCATTGGGGTCGGGGAGGCGTTGGGGTCGGAGACGCCTTGAGGATCAGGGAGATGTTGGGGTCGGGGACGCCTTGAAGATCGGGGAGGCGTTGGTGTTGGAGAGGCACTGGGATTGGGGAGGTGTTAGGTTCAGATGAGCCTCCTGGCTCACTTGGGTCCCACTGCCACGGTGGAAGGAATTGGTGTAGGGGCCACAGAGCTCAGAGACTTCACCACCAGCCCGTGACTCAGGTCCAGCCCTCGGCCTTCCCTCTCCTGCAGGGCAGAGGCAGGACACACCGACATCAGGACAACTCGCCCCAGACAGGCTCACGTCAACTCAGTACACACCACATCTTTTGGATGTAGCTACTGTATTTTATCTGTTTTGAGGATTTAGCTCAGATTTTCCCATTATAACCAACTGAAAATTTGCTCTTTTACCGTCACATTCAGCTCTAAGAGGCAGAGTCTCAGTTAAACTCGGCTCATTTACAACCACCTCGAAGGTGACAGTAGAAAGAATGTGAGAAAAAGAGAGCGCGAGATTGTGTTCATTAGGAATGTTAAGTGCACTTGTTTTCTTTTTGTGGTAAGGAGGAGTATTTTCCAACAAATCAGTGACTAACACATTGCCTAATATTAGTTATCACCATGCATTGCTGAATACATGAGTCACTTTACCCATGAGTCACACCCATGTGCTTAGGTGATTATCTAATCTATGTGTCTGTCTTGTAGGTATAGGTAGCTGTGTGGCTAAAAATAAATGGCTCATTAACAATGGTTACACATGCCATGGACCAAAGATAATGTATATAATGACATACTCCCTGATGATTTCACAGAGGGCAGGTACTGACTACTGTTAGCTTCCAACTTACTGCTCTGTAATCGATGAACATTTCTTTGAAGGCCATGAAGTCTGTAAAGGTCAGCAACATGTCAAATATGTCTCCTGAGACTTCATCTTTGTGCTGCCTATAAAACAAGAGAGCATATCAGAGAGAGAAGACAGCCAATCAGTGGAGAGAGAAGCCAGTAAGTGGAGAGAGATACCCAGAGCACTTGACCTCAGTCTGACACAACAGCATGATCAGTTATGCGAATGTCTCCGCCTAGTGGTAAAGAATAGACATAGTGGACAAAGGTGCTGTGTTCTATTTATACAATAGTGTGCACTAGTAGTAAGTAAGTGAATATAAGTATATATACTCTTTTGATCCTGTGAGGGAAATTTGGTCACTGCATTTATCCCAATCCGTGAATTAGTGAAACACACAGTGAACACACAGTGAGGTGAAGCACACACTAATCCCGACGCTGTGAGCTGCCTGCTACAGCAGCGCTAGGGGAGCAGTGAGGGGTTAGGTGCCTTGCTCAAGGGCATTTCAGCCGCTCCTACTGGTCGGGGTTCGAACCGGCAAACCCTCGGTTACAAGTCCGAAGCGCTAACCAGTAGGCCACGGCTGCCCCTAGTAGTAGGTGGAGAACATAATAGCTTCTTCCCTTCTCCATCACTAATTACAGTACAACTAATACTCATAATAACAGTACAACACTACTGCTCGCAAAGCAGGTAAGAAGCCTTGTTACCATCAGAGGTGTTGTAATTTTGTCAAAATACAACCTGAGTACTGTGCACTGATCAGTTGAACAGGCCTGAACAGTAGGCAGCAACTGTGCCAAATAGACTACTGTCTGTAATGCAAACCACGGAGACTGAGACCGCAGCTGGACAGGTTTCTCAGTATAGCTTGTTGCATTGATCATGCCTTTTCTGACTGGAGAGAGGGGAGAAATCACATGACAGAACAAATATGAATGATTGGATGCTGTACTCTCATTAATAATTCTCACTTGAGAGACTGTGTGAAGGCACTCATGCTGAATGCAGGAATTCTCTCTACAAGCTGTTGTTCCAGATGTTTCTCCAGGAGGTCAATCTAAGGAAATATGATGAGTTATTACACTGACCTGGCCAACATCCCAATATGGCATGTGTGGACTACAAAGTAATGGAAAGTTGTTTTTGTTAAGAAACCAACTAACATATTCATTAAAGATGGGTGTATAGATGAGCTTATTCTCCTCTGTGTCATCAAATTCCTGGTAGTACTTCTCCATGAAGTTCTGCTGTAACCGCTGAAAGTCCTCCTCTGGAGAAAGAAGAGGACGGTGTAGATGAGGTGTTTCAAATACTGCTCCGACACAACTCGGCAATAAAAGTGCTGTAGGATGTGTACTTATTGAACATACCCATAATAATATCCTCGATGTTGCCAATAACTGTATCAAACTCTGCATCTGCCGCTGATGACCTGAGGGATGTTTGCGAATTAGTAACTAACGCTGAAAACAGTTCTTTCCTTGAGCAACAATATATTTATTTAGCCTAACAACCAGAAAGTTGTCCATTAGTGCTGTGTGCATTGCAATACTTACTTTGATAAAGCGAAGTCTTCCTCGTCGAAGTCGTCCATTTCAACAATATTCTCTCCACCGCCCAGCAAATCTGAGGGAGTAAATGAGATTTCCAAACCTAAAACTACGATATATGGTCACTGTAGTGATTCAGACGACTGAAGATCTCTGCTATGAACAGGTGCATCAACTAAGATTATGTGGGATTATCTTATTTTGATAGCTAGCTCGAAGAATGGTCAACTAAATGCCTGGAATGGTTTAACGTACAACAACAGACCGCAGTGTGTTTAAAGGAAACGTCAACTCAAAGTATGATCAATCAATCTTTGCAAATATGCTATCGCTGGCTTCCAAGTTGTGACGCGTTAGCGTTAACTTACTACCGTTAGCTTCGTAATGTTTATCCAGCAAGGTAACAGAGATGGCTATCTTTACCAGCTAAGAGCACACAACCTAGTCCATCTATGAAATAACTCAATCTTAGATACATATATATTGATGAAATTTATACCCACGGATACTCACTTTTCTCTCTTATGTCCATTCTGAAACGTCCAGACGTGGCTTCCGCCTCAACAGCTGCTGCCAAGGCAACGATGAAAAAAAAAAAAAACACATGTGCACCGCTCAAATTGGTCCGGGCAGAAAACAATCTAAAGGTTGATCAGCCTACCCTTTATTTTACTGTTTAAAACAGCATAACTCTCAAAAAGAATTTCAAGTTTTTGCCTGAAATTGCACTGTGCCTATTTACAAGGGCATTGTTCCCACCTCTTCTGGGGCCTACCATCAAATGTTGGACCTCTATAGAAAGCTGAGAACCTCTAGTTTTCGTAGGAAACAGTCAAAATAAATGTGTGATAAACTCACTAAGAGTTACAGAGGCTAGAATGTAGTTTTTTCTTTCTGTCGGATTACAAGGATCTCTGAACTGACCACATTTCAGCCCTCTAGGTCTCTTGATATCCCTTAGAAACACAACTGAGCCCTAGCACCAGGTCTTGTGAAGTTGTGTGCAAAAGTAGATCAATATAGAATGAAAATATGAGTGCTTTAGACTATTATTGGCCAAGGTATGCCCATGCGTTTTGTAAAATGCCTATGGATACTCCCCATAGGACTTTTTGTTATCCAAAATGCATACTGACAATCAAATGCTTACTGCACATGAACCCCTTTGTGTAGAAGCATAATCCTGGTCTCAAATGAAAGGTAACACTTTGAGGTTTCATGCTTGTATTTGGATTATACTTCAGGGGTTCTGATATGGAATGACTACACTTAATATGGAATGATTACATAAATGTCTCTATTTTTGCATTTACGTTGTTGGTTCAATAAGTGTGTATAAGACTATACATCTGTACAACTAATATTGGATAACACAACATGAAGATTCAATTTCTATGGATTCTTGTGAATATTTCAGTACCCAATATGTTGCATCTACTTATTGTGCTGCAGCTACACTGCAGCCAGAAGTCAGGGTAGCGCCAAAAGCGGAAGGGGGGGAGGGGGGCATTTTGGATCAAATTTAATTGAGACATAATAAGATTAATCTAAGAATGTAAAGCACTATACAGATTGTACATGAAAAAAGTTGTCATTTTTGGATTCCCAAGAGTCAAAGCTTTGAAATGGTGTATAACATTACTATGCTACATAGCAATATGGTGCATACAATTGATTTAAAAATGTTGGGGGGAGGTGGGTAACCGTCCCGCGGTTATGTAACACCTCGATGGCATCTGTCGAACACAACAAAGAATATATTTCGATTCTCTCCAAACATTATTAGACATTAGCACTAAAGCAAGGGAGAGCAAGCCTACATCCCGAGCAGAATCCACAATCCCTCAAGTCACCAAAACAGAATGGCTTCAGAAGAATCTCAGTATGTGTAATGACTTATCGAAGGTTAATGTGTCGAAGGTTAATGGTTGGGGATATTAATATCTTGCAGTAGCCTACCTCTGGTATGGTAAGGTTCTCTTTTAGCACTAAAATATCCTAAACAAAAATATTAAAATAATATATTTCTATATTATATTAAATATTAACAACTTGACCACTTATTATGCAACACATAAACAGACGTTTATTACAAACATCACAATCCAGAAAAAATGATTTGTATGTCATTAAATGATCTTTGGAACCCCAGGATACATCCATGGCTGCCCAACAACCCCAAACAAATATCTTAGCAGCCAAAACTATTTGGCCAAAAAGCACATCATACCCAAAAACCCCTTCTCGGTAACTGTTCATCCTGGGCATCATCATTTTCCAAATTTGAACCTCTACAAATTTAATTATTAACTTAATACCCTTCATGATCAGGCATTTTATTATTAAATGCAGAATCTGCTTTTTTGCATTTATCTTTTGCACAAATATATATATACCATTTCACTCACAGTTTCTTCACAATCATAATTTTCTCTCTTTTTTATAACACATCTCATTCAGGTTGTGGGGAGTTTATCCAGAACCGTTTCAAGTACAGAAGAGAAAGGAGAGACATGTGGAGACGAAGCTGGGCCCAGCCTACGCACCTCTCAGGAGTCAGGCATCGACATCACCACCACGAAAATAAAAACAGGTAACGAAGCTCTTTTTTTTTTTTTTTTTTTTTTTGCTGTTGTGCCTTTGTGTCAAGTTGGAATTGAAACATGAGATATCACAGATACACTGAACACATCTTGACGCAGAGATACGTAGGACACACTGAGCAGAGCGTCTCTTGGGAGTATATTCTCCTCCAAGGGGTTGGGGGAGTAAAGAGCAAAAGGCCAATCCATGTGTAGAATGTTGCTGTGTATGTATCGCATGAAGTTTTATGGCATGTTTTTACAAATGCTTTTCTGTCTCCACACAGAAACTTGTCGTCCCTCTTTCTCTGTGTCTGACAATGGCACTAACACACACACACACACACACACACACATTCACGCTCACAGACAGCAAGTCTGCAACTCTGTGCAGTGCTCCAAGGGGAAGATGTCAGTCCACCCCTCCCCCTCCTTTTCAAACTCTTCCCCCATCTTCCTCTTCTTCCTCTCTTGTTTTTCTCTCCCTCTCTTTTTCTGTGGGCTGACAGACCGGTGAGTGTTGAGCCCTCAAATCATGATTCTGTTGGTCAGGTGTGTGTCTTCTGTTGGACAGAGGGGACTGTTTCGAATGAAGGCGGGGGAATGTCCGAGTCCCCGTGTCCCTCAGTGAGATTGCGTGGGTGGGGAGAGGGCGGCGAGGGAGGAGCGCTGGTGTCAGGACACGTGGGAGATTAGTCTGACACGCGTCTGGATGTCTTGGCGACACAGAGGGCACGTCTCCAGCTGTAAGGCACACTCCATGCAAATCCCACTGCAATGCATGCGCGCACACACACAAAGTCAGAAAACACTGAATCACTGCATACACACGTTATAATATAACACATAAGTGAGTTATACAACATGTTTGTATTTAATATGCACAACGAATATCAGGTCTTTCTTTTGTTCAGGCTTGGAGCTATACTCTGTGTAAGGTGAATAAATGCATTTCTTTTACAAGCTCATGGTGTTACAAAATATAGGGCTAGGATTACATACAACTCATACATGATACAAAAACATGATCCATGGGTGAATTAAGTAAATTACTCATATTTGTATTAAGTATAATTAAAAACTTATTTGAACCACTTAACACTTAAAATCACAACTACTTAATATAAAGTTGGACCAAAGGGGTTAATAAAATAACTATGAGGGCCCTATGCAATATGCCCTCTTCAATGTGTACTGGTTACTTCTTTTGTTCCCTGGGCTTCACAGTGGCCTACCTGTGTCCACAGGGTCTGAGCTCTGTGTCAGCCATCTGGTCACAGCACAGGGTACAGCAGTTGTCTCGGATGCTCACTTGCTTCAGCAGGGCCAGGCGTCTGTGTCTGCATGCCAAGCACATGGAGAATGATAGCGCAGGTTTAAAAAAACAAAACGTAAGAACTAGGAAATCAGAACAGCTCCATTTAATTTAAAAAATCACTTCAACTTTGGTAGAAAATATATGCCACTTTTAACAAAGACCAATGTCTCAGATGATTCATTTGAAGTATAAACTCTTTGTATAGAGACAACTAAACAGCAACATGAGGAGAACATGGTTCTATTAAATTATCCTGGAACTGAGGAGGCAATGAAGTGATCTAGAGTTTCCCTGTGGCAAAGGCGGTTAGAGGAGCCAGGGTGTGTGTTGGGGAAGGAGAGGTACGATGCACATACCTTGGCAAGATGATTTTCTCATCAGATGCCAGAGAGGCAAAGTCATTAAAGGTGCTGAATTTGACAGATGGGGGGTAGCGGAACGGCTTGGCCCCAAAGTTGAACTCACACTGTTGATAAGACATGAAGCTCGCCGCAGCAAAGAAGCCCGACCTGAAAGATGGAAGATTCAATCCTTTAAAACGAGTTCTACACAACATGTGCAAGATAGAGTGGATGTATGTAAACTCAGCAGACAAGAAAGGCTGCATACTCACACTGATGTTAGGAGAGAGAGAGAGAGAGAGAGAGAGAGAGAGAGAGAGAGAGAGAGAGAGAGAGAGAGAGAGAGAGAGAGAGAGAGAGAGAGAGAGAGAGAGAGAGAGAGAGAGAGAGAGACTTACGTGGCTGATGAAAACACTTGCTTCTCTGGGGGAAGCTGATGTCCGTTTAGATAAAAGATCATCTGCTTCTTATTGAGGTCTAAAAGAAAGCCTATGGCATCACCTGTGTGATGGAGCACAAAGGTTATAGACCATTCAACCTTAACCTATACAACTAATTCAGTACAACAGTGTGTGTGTGTGTGTGTGTGCATTTTTCCCAAGAGAGAAATAAAAGTTTCTCCTTCCGAGAAGGATGTGTGCCTCTTTTCTGGGACACCATTACTGAACTTTCTGTACCTGTGTCAACTTTCACACCCACTAAACCCACCTTCATTTAACACAGGATTAAAAACCTGTCACACAACAAATAACAGACGCAAGCCAACGAGCAGCATGTTGGGAAAAGGTGTGGACTAGCTGAAAACAGATCAAATGGAAATTAGCAGTTGTGTACTGGCGTGTGAATTTGGTCAACTTACCAGCCACTGTGGCGCGATAAATAGATAGAGCCAGCATACAGGGGGGTGAATACTTTTTTTATAGGCACTGTAACGTTGCCAGTAGCCTATACGGGTAAATCGCGCTGATTTGAAGTTACCTACAATAACTACCTGTGAGCTACCGTCTCCCCTGCAGCATAGGCACCGCACTGCACAGCGCTGCACTTGTTGCCACTACTACCATTGAGAAACTACCGCTACGCTTTCAAGAGCCACTGCTACGCTTATTTCAGGATGACTGCATAAACATAAACCGAGCGAGATCTGTGGATCTGCGTTTAATCTTCACAGGCTAATATTCTCACGTGAATAGCTCTCCTTTGAGATAGCACACTGTTGAGCGTTTATAGGCTTCTTGCACTGGAGCGTCAGTAGGTCTGCAATTCTGTGCACTAGTTAAGAAAAGCAGGAAAGGAAACACTTTGTGGAGGGACGTCTCAGTAAAGAAATCTAGATTGTTTAGCGTTATGTTCATCTTTCCTGCTTCAGCTAGAGACCGTTGGCATATAGTTAGATCAAGTTGGATAGTTGGATTATAGGATGCTCCAGAACTCACACGAGTGTCTTAAAGGAGTCACACCACTATGGCATATGAATGCTGTTCTGTTGACCTTTAGTTTTGTTGCTACTGTGCATGGAGGACAGGCCAATTATGAGTTCTGTCCAACATTGGTGGTGGGTTTAGAAATAAATTCAGCACATTTGAATTGTATTGCAATAATACCAATAACCGTGATCATATAGGTTACTATAATCATATATCATTTTCATACCAACATTTTCATTACATCTCTAGTGGCTGGTAAAAAAGTTGAGTGGCTGGTAGATTTTGGAATCCATTAGCCACAGTGGCAAGTGGACAAAATATTTAATTTCCATCCCTGGTCTAACAGGTCAGTGGTGTTGATGTGTCCGGTGGTGAAGACTGACCTTCTTTCCAGCAGGAGTGGGAGTGAGGTTTGCTGCGAGCGTTGTACCAGATCAGCTGCCTGCAGCCATCATAAGCACACGAGTACTCATCGTCTCCTATCCCATAGCCCTCCTGCCAAAACACACAAGCATACGCATGAACACAGCCACTTTACCCAACACGGATGGTATGTAGTAGTATGCATGAATACAGCCACTTTACCCACCACCTATGAAGTAGTATACATGGACACAGCCACCATACCCACCACGGATACCTTTATTTAGTTTCTCGGAAATTTCATTGAGGGAATCCCTCATTTACAATGAAGCCGAGATTACATGGTCACAATACAATTTAATATCAATGTACTACAAATAGAGGAGGAGGAATGCACGCTAAAATATATTAAGATATAACTTAAAACAAAAGTATAATAAAATAATAATAAGAAAATAAATAAATGAGATAGGTGCAAGGCACCTAACCACTCACTGCTCCCCGAACGCCGCTGTAGCAAGGCAGCTCACTGCTCCGGGTTTAGTATGTGCTTCACCTCACTGTGTGTTCACTATGTGCTCTGTGTGTTCACTAATTCATGGATGGGATAAATGCAGACCAAATTCCTTGTATACGCCAGTATACTTGGCCTAGAAACCTGATTTACATTTACAAATAGATGAATAGTGGGTATGAATTTAAAGGAGAATTCCGGTGTGATATTGACCTAAAGTGTGTTGAAACATGATACCGAGTGTAAACGTATGTCTCATAGCCCATCTCGGCTTGTCCCCTGGACTCTGTATCTCCACACTTCATTGGTAGACTTCCGAGGGCCCTGACATTCCAAAAATAATTCCGGTTAATTCCAGTTGCTGCTACTGGAAGAAACTGGAATCCATGCATTTCCACAGAATTATTTTTGGAATCTGATCCCTTATCATACCTGTTCATTCTTACCTATGAGACATACGTTCACATTCGGTATCAACACACTTTAGGTCAATATCACACCGGAATTCTCCTTTAACTGTTTTTGTCTTGGAGTTTCTGGTGTATATTCTACTAGATGCTGGTTTGAAGGTCAAGTGGTTGGGCTTATAATGTGAGGAGGGGACGTACGTGGTTGAGGAACTTGCTGTCCTTGGTGGCCCAGCCGATCTGCATGACCCCAGAGGTGATGACCGTGACCTCGTAGTACCAGATGCCAGAGTCCACGCAGAACGTGCACCGGACGCTCTCGAAAGAGGAGGCATCACAGCGAGCCTTAGAGGGAAGAGAGAGAGAGAGCAGCATGAGAGAAGAGACAAGAAAGGCGAGAGAAAGGAGGAGGGGGGGCAAGGAAAGTGAGAGAGAGAGAGAGAGAGAGAGAGAGAGAGAGAGAGAGAGAGAGAGAGAATACAGTGCAGCGAGAGCGCAAATACAATGAACACAGACTACATGAAGAGTCTGTGTCTTTCTGCCAGTAAGTGAATGAATGACAGGGACTTTCTTCATAATCATTTTAAACACTATTTCCTCCGAAGATGAGGCAGTGAGGATGTGAAAATGTTATCAGTGGTGACAGGAGTCTGTCGCACCTCCAGACCGCTGGGCGAGATCTTCAGGTACTCGCTGACGTCGTTGCTGTTCAGCATGGCGTTGATGTTGCTCAGGTTGACCTTTTCATATGTAAACTGACGACCATCTTTCAGGACTACAGCCGCAGTAGGCAGGAAAAACACAGAAAAAGCATTACGTGTAAAAAGTTGCTTTGCTCCCCTCAGTTCCACAGTGCCAGTGTGAACAGGACATCCTGTCCATGACTTGGTTTATTTGCTGTGGCTGTTTTGCAAGACAAGGCACTTTTGTGTGCTGAAAGTTGGGCTTCTTCACAGCTATAAGCTCTGACCATGCTGACTAAATTTACACACAATTTACATCCTGGAGATTTGTTTCTACAGTGCATAAACCTTTGGGTTATTTCATGAAATGTCCATTATACATCCAGTACACATTTTGTTCATCAAAAACAACTAACCAGTGAGGTGAAGTAAAATAGCAGTCAGTTAGCGAGTTGTGATGGTGCAAAGTCATATTTAAGGTTCACTAGACTCAAGTAGCAGACAACTGTGGGGAAATTCAAGGAAAAGCACAAGAAGCTGAAGAGACAGATAATGTAAAAGCTAGAAGAACGATCCCCCATAGACTGCATACTGATACTCTCATACCCTCATACTCTGCATACTGATACCCTCATACTCTGCATACTGATACCCTCATACTCTGCATACTGATACTCCCATAGACTCCAATACACAATGGTATTCATCACACTTATATGTGAGTGTTATACAACATGGTGTGAAGGGATGTTTGTCTGTGAATACTGGGGAAATTCAATACAAACATGGGCGCAGCGCAAACAGGGGAGAGCTGGCACCTCTGGGACCACCTGAACTGCTGGGACAAACCCATGGCAGGAACCAAAGCCATTCACTACTGTTCACATTAGATCTCCTTAAAAAACACAAAGTAACGCCATTATAACTATTCTCCCCGTTATAATTAATACTGAACTTCCACAATAGAAACCCAATGAGACAAAAGTGAACAAAAGTTCAATAAGACAAAAGGTTCAATGAAACAAAAGTTCAGAAAGCTCAAGTTCAATCCCTGACTCTTGAGCCTATAAAGCAAACGTTGTCGTTTTCATTTTCTCTGTGGGTTTAGCACAAATGACTAATGACTCAGTCTGTCCACATAACTCGGCCTGAATTCCAGAATGCCCTAGGAAATCATTTTCATTCCTGCTTCCTAGAAGAAATCAGGAAGTCCAAACATACTGGTATACATACAAACAGATGGAATACACAGGCTGAATCACAGAGTGTGCCACAACACACCAACCTTCTTCCCCAAATAAACATTCTATGAGGCTAGCAATCAGATCCTACTTATGCATTTAGCATCAGCACTTCAGAGAGCCATGCAATACTGAGTCACTGGCTGGTCATTTCCTCTTCGAGAAAACTCCAGTATTGCCATCATGTTACAAGACTGTGAACCAGCCTCTATAACAACACTGTCATCTAACCAAAGCTGGAAAGCAGAGTGGCTTATAGTCATAGATTCTCCTCAGTTCCTCCCCTGACTCTTTTCTTTATGGGCCTTAAAACAGGTGATTAAGGTGGGGAGCTGTAGCACAGGTTATTAAGGTGGGGAGCTGTGGCACAGGTTATTAAGGTGGGGGAGTTGTGGCACAGGTAATTAAGGTGGGGGAGTTGTGGCACAGGTAATTAAGGTGGGGAGCTGTGGCACAGGTTAAGGTGGGGGAGTTGTGGCACAGGTAATTAAGGTGGGGAGCTGTGGCACAGGTTAAGGTGGGGGAGTTGTGGCACAGGTAATTAAGGTGGGGGAGTTGTGGCACAGGTAATTAAGGTGGGGGAGTTGTGGCACAGGTAATTAAGGTGGGGAGCAGTGGCACAGGTTAAGGTGGGGAGTTGTGGCACAGGTTAAGGTGGGGGAGTTGTGGCACAGGTTAAGGTGGGGGAGTTGTGGCACAGGTTAAGGTGGGGGAGTTGTGGCACAGGTTAAGGTGGGGGAGCTGTGGCACAGGTAATTAAGGTGGGGAGCTGTGGCACAGGTTAAGGTGGGGGAGTTGTGGCACAGGTTAAGGTGGGGGAGCTGTGGCACAGGTAATTAAGGTGGGGAGCTATGGCACAGGCGTCTGCAGCATTTGCACAACATTCAAGTCCGAGTGCCCATGGAGACCTGGGTTCAAATTCGACCTGTAGTCAACCTGCCCTCTCTCTCTCGCTCCCACTCGCTTCCCTTCACTCTTTACTGGCCTGTCCGAATAAAGGCAAAAAGCCCTTCAAAAAGGGACGAGAGGTAAGAGATGTTAAGATGCTAAATCTTAACATCTGCCCCCACCCCCAACCCCCACCCCTATCAACAAGATACTGGGCATATCACAGAAAAAACACTTACAGAACCCTGCATAATAACTACGTCTGTAAGTTCACTACAGTCACAATATGTACTACTGACACTTATATAGCAACCCTTCAGCGTAAATGTGCTTGTGTGGCTTCAGCTGCTAATGAGGAGACGAGAGTATGATTGTTTGGACCTGAAGCTGTGATTGAGTTTCAGACATTCAATGCGGGCTGGGTGGGTGGAGCCAGGGGTTGGTGGGCATACTCACACAGGTTGTCCAGACTCCACTGGGAACAGAATCCAACCTGCCGCTTCAGGTAGTCCAAGTGATCCGCCCATAATTCCAGTACCGCCAGACGATCACTGATGCACGACTCGGACACCGTGAGCTTGTTCTCACCTGAGGCGCGCACACACACACGGGTATTTAAATTCTTTAGACACTGACTCCACAACGATGGCAGAAAACATGGACTGCTAGAAATATCAAGACAATGACAAGCGCTGGTATTGATGAAGGTATTGAATATACTGATTTCATAGTGAATAGCTGAACAAAGACCTACTTGTCTGGGAGAACTTCTCTAGTGCGATGAGAGAAAAGAGCATGACAGTGGGGTGTGCTTCTGAGCTCTGGAACACACACACACACACAATCAAAACAAATATATAAACAACTACTGAGAAAATAACCACTAATCATACTTTCCCTCCATCTCTTGTATCTCTTGTCTCCTAAATATCACCTACAAATTCGTAGTTTTGTTCACACAACCTTCCCAAATTTGCCCAACAAGTCACCTCGATAGGATTTTCAATCCTAGTTCTTCATTGAAAGGGTTAATTTCAGATATTTATAATCAAATTCTCTCTCTTCGTCCAGATCCACTGGATTCCAGAAGATCCTTGTGGGTTTGTACCTTCCCTCAAGGTCTAGGTCAAAATCTAAGAAAGATGTTATTGTCTTGGTCACCTTATTAGCAAGAAGACTAATTTTAACTAAATGCAAATTAGGAAACCCCCTTCTCATGCACACTGGTTAGCAGATGTCCTTTATTTACTTCAATTAGAACAAATTAGACTTTCTACAAGGAGTTCTTCTCAAACATTTTGGGGCCCATTTTCTATATTTTGAGATTAGTTTCTCACATATTCCTAACTAAGACTAGACTGGCCTAAAGAAATTAAAATAAACTTGAATAAAAATTAAACACAAATCAAAAAAGTGAAACTGAAACTTTTTCACTGAGCGTTCAATCTGGAGGTTTAATATTGCACTACTGAAACACTATCTATGCTTCTCTACTTTGAGCTACGCTGAAGCACCTTGCCCGTCATGTCCATTCTAATCTCCTGTGAACTCATCTGACTGATTTGCGTGTATAGCACCATACAGGACATGTGTTCACGCCTTACCAGACTCTCCAATAAGTACTCGAGGGTTCCAGGGCTGAGGAGGCCTATACTGGCAGGGCCTGAAACAAACAGATGCATGATCGTGTTATTACAACATGTCGTCATGTTATTATTACAAAACAAATCAACAAATTGTCTAATGGAAATATAAACATTGAATTTATACAAAACGGAAATATATATATATATATATATATATATATATATGAGTGTATGTCTGAGTGTGTGTGTGTACAGTGCATCTGGGGTGAGAGCTGTGACAGCACAGCGAAGAGAGGGGACCTGACTCAGGGGTTTTCATCTAGCTGACGGCAGCTATGCAGTCAGCCTGAGAGGAGGTGTCTGTGTCTGTGTCTGTGTCTGTGTCTGTGTCTGTGTCTGTGTCTGTGTCTGTGTCTGTGTCTGTGTCTGTTCCCTGGAGCTGAAGGCTCAATGCGGTCATCAGAGCCCAGACAGAGGTAGCCGGTATGGATGATGTGAAGCAGGGACAAGGCCATGATGGAAGCAACTACTGCTGCTGCTGCTGAGATTAAGAGGGTAGGGGATAGGCTTCTGCCTCTATCTAAACTATGCATTCACAACAACAGGAAGAGCAGCAGAGGTGGATGGGGCAGGGAAGAGGGGCAGGACAGGAATGAAGGCTGTAGTGGGGAGCAGGGGGTGGGGGTAGACCTCTCAAGTCATCAGAACTGCCCACATGTCAGTGCTAATGGTGATATACGACCACATCACACACTGGGGAGGGGAAGGGGCACATTCCTGAAAAGAAACAGGGAGAGCAAGCCAGAGAGAAGGAAAGTTGTGGAGAGAAAGAAGAAAAAAAACTGTAGAGAAGTCTTTTGCAATGTCGTTGGCAGGGAGATGGGGAAGGTGGCTGTTTCCTAAGCATGTATGCTTGCTAGGGCACGTTGGGAATTTAAGTGTCTCAACATGTGTGTTAAGAATCAGGTGTGTGTGTGTGTGTGTGTGTGCGCGCGTCACTCCATGGCTCTATGGTTTCTCAGCTAGCTCAGGTGTGTGTGTGTGTGTGTGTGTCTCACCGGCGAGTTTCTCAGCCAGGCAGCCCAGCACAGCGGTGGTGTTGCGGTGTTTGGCAGGGATGAGTGCATCTTGACGCGCCACAGCTGAGCTCAAGCTCAGCATCTCCGACAGCTTCTGCAAAGCATCCTGGGAAGGGAAAAGTCAAGCCAGGTCATGCACACACACTTAAACAAAGGCACAAACAGACAGACTGACTACATACACCATATGCACTAACCTAATGTGACATTAGCCTCTCTCTCTATTCCTCCCTTTTCCTCTCTCTCCTTCCCACTCACCCTCTCTTTCTTTCCCTTCCCTGCTCTCTCTCTCACACACACACACACACACACACACACACACACACGAGGCCATTCTTCAGTGGGCTGCCAAACAATACAATCCTGTGGGTGACAGACTGAAGGCTGTAATTCCCACAGAGGAGCCGCTGCATACAGTAGGAAGTCAGGGCAAACCCACAGGCTCCATCAGTGGATAACTGTGCTCTCTCTCCCTCCCTCTCTCTCTCTCTCAAAATGGGCAGTTATGAAATGGGCTGCCACTAAACATGACAGCTGAACACGGACGCTACAGGGATGAGCTGTATCGAGACAAAAGAAAGCTCTGATGACTCAACACACAGTGTTTGTGTATATGTGTGTGTGTGTGTGAGTGAAGGAAGGACAGAGAGCAAGCGAGAGAGAGAGCGAGAGAGAGAGCGAGAGAGAGCAGGAGAAACACTCAAGAAGAGTGTGTGTTTGAGAGTGTTTGCTTGTGTGAGTGAACCATTATGTCAAAGAGCAGGGAAGACACAGACAAAGACAAGAGTAAGGTAAAGGGGGGGGGGGGGTAAGGAAACAGGAGGGAGGGAAACTGAGGGAGAAAGACAACATGGTATCATGAGACGCAGAGCAGCACAGGCAGACAGGTCAGGACTGCTCTTGCCCACTGTGCTGAGAGACCGCATGAGCAAGACCGCGAGTCCCCAGCTGAGCTGTGCACACAGGAGACCAGTGCTCTGGCCTTAGCCCAGCTGCACTGCATCTGCATCTGCATCTGCAGCTCTCCTCTACTGCTGCTGCATCACTACAGCACATACTGCAATGATGCTTCAACAAAAAAACCAAAACCACTCTGTGTGTGTGTGGTGTGTGTGCTTTGCGTGCATAGTTAGTAATTCGAGGTAATTCGTGTGTGGGTATGTAAGGGTCATGATGTGTGTGCAATTATTTGTGTGTGGGGTGTGTTAAAGTATAGAATGTGTGTACCTGTGTATGTGCATAATAATTTGTGCGCATGAGGGTCTGTAAGCGTGACTGCATGTCCTTGGTATATGTGTGTGTTAATGTGTATGTCTATGTGCAAGCAGTACATATTAGTGAATGTGTTCATCTGTGAATGTGCATGCAATTGATGCATGTATGGATGTGTGTAAATCTGTATGTCTACAGAGTACGTCTCAGTGAATGTGAATGTGTTCATCTGTGAATATGCAATTGATGTATGTATGGATGTGTGCACATCTGTATATGTTAGCTTGAGCTTATGATGGTGTTGGTTGGCACACGTGCAAGTGGCACCGACTCACTTTGGTGGGCAGAGGGCACTCGTCCAGCAGCAGCGTGATCACAGCAGGCCCCAGCGGGTCGTTCAGAGGGATGACCCGGATCAGAGACTGGACCACCTCCAACCAGCCGTCATCTAGGGGGCACAGAAAGAGAACAGCACTCGGTCAATGAATGGCGGTTCACGCATGAGTCCTTTATGCATGAGGTGATGATATGTTCATGTAACAAGAGGAAGGTGGGTTTTTCGCATGAGGCTGCCATGAGTCATTAAGCACAAAGAAAAAAGATGAAAGATGAATCACCAAATGCCAATCGCCATCCAACATCTGTGGTTTCGTAATTCCAAGCAAAGGGGGGGGGGGGGGGGGGAAGCTTTCTTCCATCATCGGTAAGGACATGTACAGCCAGCAGCCTAAACATCCTTACATCCATTAAGGCTGGAATCTATTTACTTGCTTCAGGGTTCTGATAAATGGGCTCTTTATAAATTGGCAACAGAGGCAACAGCATGCCCGTAAGGAACACTCAGAGGTGTGAACTGCGTTGCATAGAAACAATTACATTTATGCTCGAGGCAGATGTTTCTACCTGAAGTGACTGAAAACACAGGTAATGTACACACTCCCTCAGGAAGTGCGTTTCCTTGGAATAGACCCTGTCGCTATTATTATCTTGTTCTTCTACCAGCTGCGCTGCAGGAACAAAGGCAGTTCACACAAAGAGAAAGGAAAAGCTCAAAGAACTGCACCAGTAAGTCAAATTGTCCTGATCTGAGTATTTCATTCTGTGGTGTGGTGTGGTGTGGTGTGGTGTGTGTGTGTGCACTCAACACTACACCACCCCGGGCACCAGGTGGGCACAGGCACAGACACGGGCAGTACAGCTGGCAGGAGGGAGGGAGGGAGGCAGTGAGGGAGCGAGACGAGATAGGCAGAGCTGCAGAGTACCCCATGCCAATCCCTGCCCTCTCTGGGCAGCAGCAGTGAACCCACGGAGGCTCTGGAGGTCACATCGTCGTCATCATCATCATCATCATCTCGCCCACACGGGGGAAAGGCAGGCGTGCCCTCTGGCTCGGCCTCCGCACAAAGGGGGTGCCACAAGCTCATGCTCGGGTGTCTTGCACAAATAAAGACTATCTATTTATATAATGAGATTAGGGCGTAGGGGTGAATGAAAGGTGAATAAGCCAGGGAGGTTTACAGCACAAGCCGACAGTGGAGGCTCATCGCCAGTCATGAGGAAATAAATCCTCTGAAAACTGACAGGATTCCATTAATGTGCTTTCTCTTCATGGAGGGGATTCGGTCACCGCGGGGTTGTTGTTGTTGTTTTGTGCCAATGCGTGTAGGGGTTTTGTGAGGTAGTCATCCCCTGAGACCACCTCCATTACTGCCTCCTACAGTCCTTATTTAGCTCTGGTTACTCTGTTTTGCATTGCTGTGACCAACATGAAGAAGAACGGCTGACTCGAAAATTCAAACACATTAGAGATAGCCATAGCTTGCCCTGGACAGCTGCTCCTACAGAGCCTTAAATCATTTTTTATTTAATAAGAACATCCTGAGGCAATGTAAACACATGCAGGGTTGAAGCTTATCAAAAATAACCAAACAAATCAAAAACAACTGGAAAACACAGCTAGACCAGAGGGGTATTCCAAGAACCTCAGTTGTCAACTGCCTAATAGAAGAACCCTATGGCTTTGTTTAGCAGGGACAACAGAGCCATTAGAAGGTTTGCCAACCTACCCAGGCTTGTCACAAATCCAAGTTCTTAGAATACTCATCGGGAAAGATATACAAGACAAACATGACTGAACAATGAGGACAAAGCCTCATTCAGACTGCAACGACTAGCAACAAGGGACCATGTAATGTCGATGTAATCCAGCGATTACAGGTGAAATAACCACTGGCTATGCGAAATGTGGCGTGACAAAGTTATAATAGTTTCTTTTATGCGTATGTGACTAGGGCTTAAGGAGTATTACAGAGGTTTTGTCTCTGCACTCACCTGTCTCTGCCATCTCGTGTAGTGTGATCATGGAGTACGGCGGCTCCTGGTCACTGGAGGACAGATCAAAGAGATAAACGCTCGTTATGAATCACTCAAGAGAAGATCATGTTAAGACAAGCAGCATCTAAGTATTAAGTATATTAAGTATTAAGTATATATACACTCTTTTGATCCCTTGAGGGAAATTTGGTCTCTGCATTTATCCCAATCCGTGAATTAGTGAGACACACTCAGCACACAGTGAACACACAGTGAGGTGAAGCACACACTAATCCATGGCGCAGCGAGCTGCCTTCAACAACAGCGGCGCTCAGGGAGCAGTGAGGGGTTAGGTGCCTTGCTCAAGGGCACTTCAGCTGCTTTCTACTGGTCGGGGTTCGAACCGGCAACCCTCCGGTCACAAGTCCGAAGCGCTAACCAGTAGGCCACGGCTGCCCCAAAAAAAAAATCTACAAAAAAAATCTAAACAGAATCACACAAATGTTTCTGAATGGAATGGTGTTCAGACCACTAAGCCTCTGTTGCTCATTCTAAACTGTGTAGGAGACCTCATTCTGAATGGAGCGGGTGTTTTCTTGTGTGCAGTAAAACACAAACCATTCAATACACCACATTCTCAATTTTTGCAAGATGTGTCACATGCAAGTCCCTGTGTTGGGGAGAGAGTTACGGCTTCTAAACACAGTTGCGTTCCGTCAACACATGCCAGTGGGTGTTCCCGACGGTAGCTATGCAAATGACTTGAAGTATAACCGTAATTTGATTGGTTGGTGCCATCCATCGATTGGCTAGATTGGCCGGTGCCGTCTGTTGGTGCAGCAACAGCTGAACTTCTCAATGCGAGCGACGGCAGAAACGTGACGCAACGGACCCACAATTCAGTTCGGCAACGGATGACGTAAGCCCATGTAAAGTGAATGGGATGCGTCTTCAGCACTGCAACGCACGCAGCTGTGTGTAGAGGCCGTAAGGACAAGAGGAATTATTATGATCTTATTATGGCCTTTGTTATGGTCTTTCTGCACAATGTAGTCTGTACTTTATCTACATACATCTGCCTGTACATTTTGCATGTGGTGTAAAGGGGTAGTCCACCAGGCTTGATGAAAACCTGATGAGATCAGAGAGAAAGAGAAAAAAAAAAGAGAGATCCACTGCTGCTGTCAGTGCCAATCTCTCTCCAGGGCTTGGCCTGGCTATCCGTCTCCCAGACTGAGGTCTGGAACCTGGGCAGTAAATCTGTTCACTAACAGCAGCTCCAGAGCCACCCAGGGGAGACCCTGCCAGAGGCACACACACCGCAGGGGCAATTAAGGCTCACACAAACACACACTATTTCTCTCTCTCTCACACTCTCACACACACTATTTATCTCTCTCTCTCTCACTCTCTCACACACACACACACACGCACTTTCTACTGTTCTCTCTCTGGGTTTAAGTCCTCTCTCTCTTACTCTCTCATGCACTGATTCTGGGTTGGGCTAGGTGTGATAACAGTTGGGTGAACAATACTTTACAAAACATTTGATTTATCCCGTAAGGCATTGAATTAAACGTAATGACCTTTGCTGGTTAATTTAATATTATATATATATATATATCTATGCCCCACTGTGTAAGTGTGACTGTGTGTGTGACAGGAAGATTAAGTAATAAAAAAAAATCTATCTGAGGAAAAACTGAAATTGAATAAATATCTGGCATGATTAGCGCCATGTTTGCGCAGGCATGATGCAAATGTCAGAAAAAAGCTACTGCAAATCAAGTGTGGGATGCACACATCTGACAGTGGAGCACACAGATGTGACAGATCTCCAGCTCTTGGCCAGTGGATATCAGGCTGCTTCTTTTGCAGGTGTCAGTGTGGGAGGGTGATGGGAGAATGTGTAACAGGAAGAAACAAAAAACACAGGCCAAGAGCGCTTGAATGCAATGCATACGCTTTAAGGAGCTGGTCAGTTGACAAAGCTGTGCTGTTTGGGCAATTCATTTTGAGGAGCTTCTGTGATGTGTGTTTGAGAGAGAGAGAGAGAGAGAGAGAGAGAGAGTGAGAGTGTGTACATGAATGAATGAATAATTTCCCCTTCTTTAAACATGTGAGGGAAGGCTAACGATCTTCATCTCCTGATTTTGCTCTCAACACCCCACTCTCTGCTAGACACAGGCAGCATAGCTCTCAGTGGGTGTGGCTCTGGTGCAGTGGAGTATCCACGTGCAGAGCACTAAGTGCAGGAGAAACGCAAATATCTCTCCCTCTCTCTCTCTCACACACACACCCCTGTAGTGCAGTACTGCTTCACTAAGGCTTACAAAATCGCCAAAGAAAAATGAAGGGTTCTTCTGTTCACTTTCTTAAAGCAACACCAGAGAACTTTCCCTCTGGAGCACCACGCTATTTGTTTATCCAGCACCGGCTTTGCAAATAACGATGTCCATAGACAAGGTAGAATATGTTGCACGGTTTATGAAAGTACGATGTATTGCGACATCAGATTCAAGTCAAATTTGTAGTTTCTTATGTCTCATTCCATCGAACTACAGGTCCGCTACCCGATCTGGCAAACTTACATAGTGCGGTTATAGCCGATAGAGAGCTGTGAAGCGAATGCAGAAGTGCCGTTCACCCTGTTACAAGTTGATGAACCACTGAAACGATTTTGGAAACATTATTTTAAGGTACAAAAAACTCTTTGGTGTTGCTTTAAGCACACCACAGTGCATTAGCTCTAGGACATGGCCTCTTGACACAGGTTAATGTTTGACACAAATTATTCAACAGTGTGCAAGCAAAGCCCAACCTCACAGGCATCTACAGGAATTGTAAAACTCCAACTTACTTGTCAACCAGAGTCCTAATAACGGCTAATGTATCAAGTACTAAGCCGTCAACGTTTGGCTTTTTTCGCCGAGGTTCATGCGGTCCTCGACCGCGTCTGGGCGGCCTAACCGGGTCCCGTGGGCGGCTGCCCCGGGCCTCCGGCGCCTCTACGGTGGTGTGGTCGCCGCGCCTCAGCTGCCTCCGGGGCGCTGATCCATCCTCCACGTCACTGTCCTCTCTGCATACACAGCTGTTCCCCATGGTTCCGGTGGCCCCGAGGGTCTGCCAAAACTGTAGCGTGTGCAGCTGTTCTACGGTGAGTCGCAGAACCCGCGCAAGGCTTCTGCTGGCACAGAATGCAATCCAGGTGGCTACTATCATATCATTTGGAGGATTTGTGGAGGCGTCTGCGGTCGATCCTGCCCGGGCTACCAGTCATGGTGCTACTGGAGGCGGTGATCGGCCGAGCAGAGAGGCACAGTACCAGTAAAGTTAACAAGCATCCTCCAATGAGTCCCAGCTGGGCAGGACACGCTTCTGTTGCGGGTTTACACCCAGTAGACCTAAAAAAAACGAGACACGCTCTTTACAATGTCACATTTAACACCGCAGGATAAAGGCAAATGAAGGCAATTCACGTACCGGGTAGTCACAAACACCATACACATACAAAAAAGTCAGACAGATAGAGGATACACTGAGAAGAGGCGAGACAACAGGAAAACAAAGGCCACATCATATTTGATCAGATTTCTTGGAGTTGCATGACACAAATGTCACAGGAGGATGACACATTTTGTTGAAAATATATAATGAACATTTAAAACACATATGGTTAATTTCGGAAAAATAACCAGCTAACCATCTCTGTAACGTTAGTCTTTAAAGAGCGACATGTTAATTAATTAGAAACCACAAAAGATTAAGGCTAGCTCAGCTTTTGTCACAGGTTGCATTTAAATTAGCAGGCAATAACGTTATCTATCAGTGACATTAGCTTACATAACCATCACTCGTTAGCTAGTTACTGTTAGATCACTTGCTTGGTTAGCAAATGTATAAACCTATATTTCCTCTGTAGTTAAATATCTGTTGCTTGTTTGCCTATCTCGATAAAAGGTAGCTCTTTTAGGTTACCGCTAGGCATCTTCTAAGCCAGTCCGCACCGGCTGGCTTTTGAGCTAAACGAACCAGCTGTAAGGCATCATACCAACTAGTGAACATTTTAACTTACCAATTATTAAAAGAAAAGCAGAGTTGTTCAACTTAGGATTAGCTAATAGTTCAACACCAGAGTCATGCTAAAGCGCTAACGTCAACGACATGAGAAGCCAGTTCCTGTGGAACGAACATTAGCCTAGCGTAAGAGCAAAAGTAGTTGTTTTTTTCTGACAAGGTAAGTAAATATCAATAAACATTACCTTTATAGCAGAGGGTCCAATTGTACACAGTGCTCTAGGAATGGCCACCAAAGCCCCCTTCTCCTTTTGTCAGTCCTGAAAATACCACTAGGTCGTTGAATCGGAGTTATCTGGAGTCAACACTCGATCCTTACCCCGTAAACAAGGAGAGATTTCCGGTGTTGCACTATACGAGAAAGGCGGGGATGAGCAAGCTAAATAGGCCTTTCCGACTCCAGGCAATTGTCAGGGAAGTAGCTAACGCTGACATTAACAAATGTGAATGTTACTTATCTTCCCGGTTGCCACAAAAATTATTGGCAGTAAAAAATATATAGATGAGAGAACGAATTAGCGATTAGTCTTGGTAGCCATAGCTGCCACTTGCTCATTCAAAGAAATCCACAAACGTTTGTAATTCCGATATGATACGGCTACAAAAGGAAGCTAATGCTCTGTTATCTACACATTTAACGTTAACCTGAAGCCTGAGCAAAACGAAACCGTAGCTATGATGTCAGTGATACTTTTGTCAACACATGACATAGCCGACACTGTACCTGACTAATCCTGGCAACCACTGCTAACTTACAGACAGCAAAATCATGCTCTCCTCACACGCACACAAAAAACCCTGGTGAGTCAATTTACCTTTAAAGTTAGAGCTGAGAATGCGTATTACTATATTTATTTTACTGATACGGTCCTGCTTAATTCTTGGAAAAAATAGCTTTATTAACATTGCTGTTGCTACTAAATATTATCATCTGTATTTATATTATAATTGTTATTCCCCGTCTGGCTTATTTATACAATGCTCACAGAACAAGGTCCATTGATGTATTACAAGTGAGTTATTCATAAATTATGTTATTTTTACAAGGTCTCCTACATTTTTTGCATACTAGAAAGACAGAAATGGGAAATATATGAACAGATTATGGCCATTTACTTCGTGAAGACATCTCAATTAACTTACGGGAACAGTTTACATAGGTGCATAACTACAGTCGGAATATTTAAACAGTTACACAAGACACTTTGGATGAGGTAAATATGAGGGGCATTTGACTGGTGAGGCATGTATATTCCCCAGTATTTACACACTCGATCGTTTCATTCGGATACAATTGTTAGTGTGTGTTTGTAGTATTGACTAATCCGAATCATGCCTGTAAATGTGCATCAATCAAAATTGTGCGACTGCTGCTGCGTGGATCGTAAGCTCTGGCAGTGGCTAGCTTTGCATCGTTAGCGTTGGCTGGTTGATTTTTGATGTGTTGTGCCTGCTATTCTAGCCGTCTACCAGTAGCCCAGAGTTCCAGTAGCAGCACGTCAACTAATTGGTTTACGTGACACATTTTAGCCTGTCCCTTATGTTCCTCAGTGTTTCTGGTGTAAGTAACATGTATGTGCTAATTCTACATACCATGACAGCTTGGCTTACTAGAGCTAATCGTTCGAAAATGTAATGGTATCGTGCTAGCTAGCGAGCTAATATTGGATAGCGTCTTGCTATCATGCATAGCCAGACGTCTTTATCTAACTGAAGCTCTCTTGATATGTGGATGTTTTGTATTATGTTTAAATTGTTTCACAAGTAACGTTAATAATTAGTAATGAGACGACAATCTAATGCAACTCCTGTGTTGCAGCCGAATACTGATACAGAATATCCAGCAATTTATTAATGTTAAGTGAAAGGATTAGTGGTTTACGTAGGTAACGTTAACTGATACAGAATATCCAGCAATTTATTAATGTTAAGTGAAAGGATTAGTGGTTTACGTAGGTAACGTTAACATTACTGCAGCAGCGTAAACACTTAAAACGTATATCTCTTTACCGTAGATGCACAGGACTGCCCCGTGTAATCTGATTATAATTGTCCACTCATTCCTCTCCATTTATGCATTTAGCAGACGCTACTCAAAGTATAGTTCAAAGAGAGAGTAGGTAGATGGAGCGAAGAAAAGGAAGTGAATGGTAAATGCTTGTTAGCTGTGTTGGGTTGTCAGATGTCTACCAAGGATCCTTGATTACTAAAAGCTTCAACCCCATCTGCTTCTACTGCTCTCCCATGCTTTTAGCAAGTTTACTTTTTATTCGATGGTTGGCCTACTAAATGGAATTAAGATGCATGTGTAATGCACGTTTGAGAGAGGCTAGTGTTGCTAACTGTGCTTGTTCACTGGAGGTAGCTTCCCAGTCATCCAGCAGAGGGAAGCATTGCCTAACTGTAGACGGGTTCCTCAAATTCATGTGTACAACTGTGAAGTGATGAGCAAAATCGATTTGTACATTCACTATGCATTGGAACAACATAACTTTAAATATACGTCAATCTTAATGATGACACATTCTTTTATCCAGATTTACCATTATCCAGATGACCTCATGAAAAGGAGTTCGTTATCTATTTAATCAGCTTGACACCAGTGAGGTAAGATTCTTCTGTATTTACCTCTACAAAGTGAGGGATTGGTACTGGTAAAATGAAGTTCTAAGCCATGTACAAATGATAAACATAACCACGCTTGTACCAAATACAGTCTTTATCTGTAATAGAAGTAGGCTTTTTTGCGTGTGGACCATGTTTCAAATACGAGTTCCCACACAAAGATACAAGGAAGTTTATTGTCACATGCCACATGTATATAGTTACTGGATGTAAGAAATGCAGTGAAATTATGTCTGGTGTCAGCCAATTTGTGCATTTATGGGGGGGGGGGGGGGGGGGGGTAAAAAGTGCAGTAGAAGAGGGGTTTAGTAGATTAAGTGGCAAGGGCTGCATAAGAAAGGCGGGGGAGGATTGGGATTGGGGGGGGCACCAACAAGGAGCACCCAAGAGCAACAGGGGCAAGGAAGAAACTTTGGGCAGATCCACGGCTCAAGGGGCTAACCCAACTGCCAGGGGTCTTGGTGTGTGTGTTGGGGGGATGACAAGAGAGATGGGATAGTGTGCTGTGTATGTGGGGAGAGGGCAGTGTGCAATATGTCATGAGACAATGTGCTGTGTATTGGGGGGGGGGGGGGGGGGGCAGTGTGCGCTGTAAGTATGTTGGGGATGTGTGTTGGAGAAGCTTCCTGATGAAATAATGTGCTGTATATGTAGGGGAGAGGTGGGGGGGCAGTGTACTGCAAGTATGGTGAAGGGACTTACTATTGCAAGCAGAGTACTGTATGTATGATGTATGTGAGTGATGACAGTGAAGATGTGTGTGTGTTTGTGTGTGTGTGTGGGCGGGAGGGGAGTGGACCAGTGACTGTGTGTGTGTGTGTGTGGGTAGGTGGGGGCAGTGTGCTGTAAGTATGTAGAGGATGTGTGTTGGAGAAAATCCTGAAGACAATGTACTGTGTATGTAGGGGGGTGGGGGGGCAGGCAGTGTGCAGCAAGTATGTAGAGAAGGCTTACTGTAGCAAGCAGTACAAACATATATTATGGGACGGACCATATGTCAATTAACGTCATAAACGTCAAAACAAAAGTGAATTTTAGGTTGGCAGTACCCACAGGTTTATTGTACCAAAAATTAACCGAACCGTGACTTCAAAACCGAGGTACACACCGAACCATGATTTTTATGCTACCCAGGGCACCTGCGTACAGTTTAAAAGGATGCCTGCGTACAGTTTAAAATTATGCACATGCTACATTGAGCTGGTCCATCTACTCGCCTCAGGTGCTGAGATGGCAAACGCAGGCGGGGTGGACCTTAGCAGGAAATTTGTGTCGGAGTCTGAGCTTGATGAGAAGCGGAAAAAACGTCAGGAGGAGTGGGATAAGGTCCGGAAGCCAGAGGACCCCGAGGGTATGACCGTTCACTTGTAGTTCATATGTCCACCTACTCAGACGGTGCATTCACTGGTTTGATCATGGCTGTGTGTGTGTGTGTGTGTGTGTGTGTGTGTGTGTGTGATGCGTGATGCGTGATGCAGAGGCCCCCGAGGAGGAGTATGACTCTCGATCATTATTTGAACGACTTCAGGAGCAGAAGGACAAGAAGCAAGAGGAGTATGAGGAGCAGTTCAAATTCAGTGAGTAGTCCGCCCCCCTCCCTGCCCCATCTCCCTCTTCTAACAACCCCATGCCCTCTCTCCTACCCCACCTCCCCCCCCAACCCCATGCCCTCTCTCCTTCTCTGTGGGATATTGACACTCGGATCAAATACACCAGCAGTATTGGCCCCATCTTCTCAGATCTGACCCAGTTATCAGTGTATGTACTTTGTGCACTGCACACCAACATTAGTGGGTGATTACGTGTGCGCAGATGGGAAGAGTGTAATGTTGTTTGTTTGTGTGTGTGTGTGTGTTTGCCCGTCTGAGCAGGATCAGGTCTGTTATTGTTTGCGCCAATGATGAAAAGACTTTTGGCACCATAACTTATCCCTCAATGTAACAGACCTACTCTTTGTCTCCCTGGTGGCCATCGTTACTTCTCTGCCTTAGCGTTTCTGAGTTACCCTGCGGCCAGTTGGCAGTGATTGCATTGATTGTTATGAAGCTAGACCAGAGGCTCTGAAATGTAGAAATGGTAACATTTTAAATGGTGTAATATAAGTTATCTGTTTAATTGAAGGTTGTGGTGTGAATAAAAGTAGCAGTAGTAAATGAATGGTTTGCTTTGACATGTTTCCTCCTGCAGAGAACATGGTAAAAGGCCTGGATGAAGACGAGTCCCACTTCCTGGATGAGGTGTCAAGGCAGCAGTCACTGGTGGAGAAACAGAGGAGAGATGAGGAACGACATGAACTGCAGGAGTACAGGATATCCTTTCAGTCTTCTCATGGTGTTCTCTCTCTTCTCTTGTTCTTCCTCACTCGCGTTCTCTCTCTCTCTCTCTCTCTCCTCTTCTCTTTCCATCTTTCTCTTTCACTTGCTTTGTCTTACACACACACACACACACACACAGTTACTCACACACTTTCACACTTTCTCCATCTGACTTCTTTCTCTCCATCTCTGACAGATACACATTTCTGTGTAGTGGAATCTGTAGTTTGAATCGTTTTTTTTTTTTTTGGTAAACTTTTCTCTCTCTGCTTTGGCGGTACTCCCACTCTTTGCTTCGTTAAAACCAGAGCTTGTCAGACACCTTCAGCGTCAGGTCAAATCCTCCGACTCCTCCACCTTGTTAGCGCGCTGGCTTTCAAGGAAGCCGAGGCTGGCTCCCCCGAGACCCAGCTCCGTTTCTGGAGCGACCTGTGCGGCAGTTGAGCGCAGACAGGTGATTAACGCTGCTGCCTTTAACATGCTCTTCTCCATGCCGGTCATCCTGTCGCTCACAAGCTGCCTCAAGGTTTTTGCTTCGACAAATTTGAGAGTAGCAATTACAAGAGTGGTAATTATGAAGATCGTGTTAGCGAATGATCCCTTTGAAAAGACTCATTTGGTTATGGTATGTATGCCATGTTCAAGTTCTCTATGCGTCTAAAAATGGGCTAGTTTTCATTTGATTGCCATATTCCCTTTTGTCATATCGCTTTGCTGTTCTTTAAGCAAAGATTAGCCTAAAAATACCTCACACCTTGTCACTGAGGAGTAAGTTTCCTCCACTTGAAGTCGAGAGACGAAAACCAGTGATGTAATGCCCATTTGATGTGCACAGATTCACACATGGAAATGTATTCAAAGCTGCTTTGACTCAGAAGCGTGCGACTACTGCGTGGCACTGCACTGCACAGATGATTCCCACATTCGATATAAGCTTGGCAAAGGGTTACGTCTGTCTGTATCACGTCTGTCTGTATCACACAATCCATTGGATCCCGTTGCCATGCCACTGCCACAGGTCTTTTCCCTTTGTACTCGTATCTCTCTCTCACACACACACACACACACACACAGTCTCCTCAGCTCTCTCCATCTTTCTCTTTCTGTGTTTCTTTCTCACACTCACCCCTGCCAATCAGGTATGTCTGCATACAAGACAACATGTGTTGTCGTGGCAACTGCAACGTTCTGAAGCCAGGTTGGAGGATCACACAGCTGAGCTCAACACACACACCTCTTCTGGCAGATTTGCCCTAGTTCAGCAGACTCTGTTGGGCATTGGGTTTTTTTCTGGGCTTTAAGTGTGTCAGTTTTTTAGGTCAGTGGTTGAAGACCACAGACCCAGAGTCTGTGTTTAGACAGAGGAACTTTCAAAACTACCCACAATCAACACTTTTGCCTACTCATAGGAACCTTTATTGCGTTTTTGGGTGTTTGACAGTGCACACTGTTGGCTTAAAGCATCTGTTGTTTTGCATATGACAGTGCACAATATATTATGAGGAGAAAGGACAAAGAGATACAGCTGGAAACATGTTCACTCCATGGCCACACAAATGTTAATTCACATGTCGATAAATAAGTCAGCAAATTAGCTGGTTAATAAGTAAACATGGCATTCATTAAAATTCAAAAGAAACCCTTTAACAGGCGCATCTGTCCATCATGAGTTTTTCCATCTGCATGCGGTGTGTGGGTGGGTGCGGCTATCTGTGTATCTTTGTTGGTCTGTGTATATATGTGTGTGTCTGTGTCTGTGTGTATATGTGTGGGTCTGTGTATCTGTGAATAGGTCTGTTTATCTGTGTGTATGTGTGTGGGTCTGTGTATATGTATATGTATATGTGTGTGGGTCTGTGTATAGGTCTGTTTATCTGTGTTAGTGTGTGCGTGTGTGTATCTGCGTGTGTGTATCTGCGCGTGTGTGTGTGCGTGTGCGTGTGCGTGTGCGTGTGCGTGTGCGTGTGTGCACGTGGACGTGGCTCGTCAGTGCTTCCCTTGACTGTGGGCTGGTCACAGTGCCATAAAGAAGCTGGCGTCCTCCAGCAGCGAGAGCCAAAGCCGCAAGGAGCCGGAGAAGAAGGCAGGTTCCAAACCTCCGGAGCATCGCAGTCACCTGTCCCAGGCACACCTGCTGGCCGGGGCCGTCAAGAGGCGCAGGTGAGCAGCACACCTGAGCTCACCTGGGGCTGCACTAGCACAGTATGTTACCAGGCAGGGCTAAACTGGCTTGCTAGCATAGGCACACACACATATACACCTATTATTATATTCCCATCTCTGCCTGCTGGTGTCACACAGGACAGACTTCATGTCGAGACGATAAAGTTTGTAAATCAGCAATGAGGAATATGAATGTTTTCAGAAATGAAGACATTTATACATTAACCCACTGAGGGCTTTTAATAATTGTTATCATAAGGCAATCAGGGAACGAGGAATACAGTGAGGTTATCCGTGCAAGAACACACACATGCGTAACCGTGAAACTGGAAATGAACATACACACTCTCACAACTAAAATGTGGAACTCTGTTGCTTCTGAGATTTACGTTTAGAACTACACAGCTTATTGGTTAATTATAGAGCATTAGGCCACTGGTATCACAGCTGATGTGTGTGGTAACTTAGAGGTGAAGATTCTGTGTCATATGGAGCTTTGATTGATTGGTTGACTTTATTGAGTTATTGATTAGCTGATTGCCTGTGAGTGACTGACTGTGTGGCGCGTCTATCTGAAGAGTCTGTGGCGCTTTATCGGAAAGGGTTTGGTTCTTTGCGTTTGTGCCACAGTAAATTCCTGTGTGGTTTTGGTTGGTTTGAGTTCTTAAGCTGTGGTTCTCAGAGAGGAACATACTACCGGTAAGTCACTTTGTGACAACACATTTGGAAGGCTGGAAGCAGACACATTTTCTGCGTTTTCTTGTTTGTTGGTCTGCCTAATGTACCTGTGCAGGATTATTCCAAATGTACCAGGTTTATTTTCACTAAACTTGGTGTAGCATGGGCCAGTGGAGAATCTGTTTATTTTTGGAACGGCTCTGCCTCATTTAGATACATTTTCAGTAATTTTGCAAAATACAACATTGTACCCTCACCCTCAGCCATTCTAGTTAATTGTGTGTGTGTGTGTGGGGGGGGGGGGGGGCTGTTTTCTGTTCCATCTCTGACTGTCTCCTAAATCTCCCATATAGTTCGTCACAGTCGTCGTCAGAGGGAACCAAGAAGCCAAAGGGGGAGGAGTCGGCGGTGGGCAACGGCAGCCAGACAGGTGGGTTGGGATCTGAGCATGCTCAGAGCGGCTTAAGCTGAAGCTGGGCACAGGGGCCTGTGTCAACAACTATGGAGCCCGCACAACGCCATGCCAGCATGATAACCAGGAGTGTGGCTGTCAGACAAAGCAGAGAAATGTAAATATAAACCGTGCAGAGAAAAGCACTAAACTGGGTATATTTCATCATCATTTAGTTGTGATTTGTTGCTATAGCACTCTATATCCAGTCTCTATCAGTGCTGTAAGAGGACATAATTCTGTTTCTGCAAATAGATAACGCATAGACATGATAGTTGACCCAAGGTATTATACAACTAATAGAAAAAAAATCACTCTTTTACTTTGTGTAGCGATGAAGAGCTCTTTGGAATTCTAGTTGGTAAAAGTTGGGATCAATCAAGAGCAAGTGAGTGAGAGTTTCTGTGTGCTTCTCTGTGTGTGTGTGTGTTTGTTTGTGTGTGTGTGTGTTTGTTTGTGTGTGTGTGTGTTTGTTTGTATGTGTGTGTTTTATCCTCAGAGCAGGCGGCTGGAGGAGGAGGAAGTGGAACGGCTAAGCGTGGTGTGGGACCCGTGATGTCTGTTCGAGCAGCAGCACCGGGGGTCGGCGTGGCAGTGACCCAGCCCGGCGTCCTGCACCTGCCCTCGGCGGCGGTGTGCGTGGGCATCCTGCCGGGCCTGGGCGCCTACTCGGGCAGCAGCGACTCCGAGTCGAGCAGCGACAGCGAAGGTAGCGTGGACGGAATGACCTTTCCGATAAAGCGCCACAGACTCTTCAGATAGACGCGCCACACAGTCAGTCACTCACAGGCAATCAGCTAATCAATAACTCAATAAAGTCAACCAATCAATCAAAGCTCCATATGACACAGAATCTGCACCTCTAAGTTACCACACACATCAGCTGTGATACCAGTGGCCTAATGCTCTATAATTAACCAATAAGCTGTGTAGTTCTAAACGTAAATCTCAGAAGCAACAGAGTTCCACATTTTAGTTGTGAGAGTGTGTATGTTCATTTCCAGTTTCACGGTTACGCATGTGTGTGTTCTTGCACGGATAACCTCACTGTATTCCTCGTTCCCTGATTGCCTTATGATAACAATTATTAAAAGCCCTCAGTGGGGATGATTATTCTGTGATTGTCGGCGGTTGTTGCTATGGTGTTTTGCATCTCAAAAACGTGACCCCCTCCCCCCCATCCTCCCATATTACATTTTACACAGTTTAAACCCCCCGGCACCCTAACCTGATGACGATCCCACCCCCCCTGAGGCTTCTGCAGTGGTATTGGCCAAGGGGACTTTGACTGACAGCTCAGGATGGCGGAGAAGACTGCTAACGGTCACGCTAATACCATAACTTCACCCCAATAACATTTAAAACAGATGGCAGATACTGGCCCTGTGAGCTGTGAGGCAAACAGAGTGTCTGTTTTGTTTTTGTTTGTTTATTCCTCTTATTTTTTTAAATAATAAAAATTCTATGACTGCGAGAAAGCTGGAATTTTTATGAATTCTTACCTGAAAGAAATGGACATCTATTATTGTGCTATGAATGGCAGGGGCATATCAGAAGGGGAAAAAAAAATAAAAAATGTTTGGTGTACGTATGTTTTTGTTTTGTGTCTAAATCAAATCATTGGAAAAAAAGCGGAATTAAATGTACATATAATGTGTTTATATGTGCTTGACTGTATTCATCCATTGTTATGTTAAATAGCCTAGATGAATAGATCAGTTACATATGTTTTCTTTTTCAATTAAAATTTATTGACCTGAGTGGTAACATAAAAGACGGTATAAAATCAATACACCTTGACCAAGGTACCATACAATTTTCACAAATTACATATGCACTACATGATCGGTACATACATTTGTGTTAAATAGTTTGTTTTAAACATAGAACATCTGTATAAAGGTACATTCAAATCCTCTATCTTCTTTACAATTCAGAGGGTGCATTTAGTGTTTCTTAACACTTACACAACAGCTTTCATTTAAATTTAAGGTTTATAAACATGTATTATCAACAAACATTTATTAAATAAAAACATTTATCTTGTCTTTTTAAAAAATCATGCGCTTCATCATAGTTGGTCTTGTTTTTTTATATAATAATATGTAAACAGTGAATACATTTTGGCAACATGCACATTGAACTTCAGGCCTCATCCGGCACTGTGTTGCTAGGCGACAGGTTCCTCTGTTTGAAATACTGTGTGACCTGTTGCGGCAATTCTGCCAACACAGACTTGGCCAAAGTTTCCTTCGGAGCCTTTGAAGACAGAAGAAAAAAACACACACACCTAAACGAAGTGGTCAGGACAAAAACAGCATAAAAAAGACGTCATTGAAAGTTCTGAAAGATTCTTTCATTAAAACAGACTAATGAGAGTATCTGTTACTAGTGTGGAGAAAAAGCTGGCTTGCCTCTCTGACGCTCCGTGCTTTTTCACTAAATGAATTTTAATTTGCTGCCAGCTGGTCGATGCCAAGGTCTGTTGTCTGCTCCCTCCTGCTGCTAAGGGAAGTCACGTGGCATGCAGAACGCCCACTCCCACTCCCACCAAGGCTGCTGTTTACACACGTGCGACTTAGTCTATTTGGCCTATCTCATCAGAACACTGATCAGACCATAGATTAGGAGCCCCACGCGTATTGATCACTGCGCTGCAGAGATGTGAAGGTGGCCGTTTGTCGGCAGACCTGAGACCAAATCAATTGGAGGAATTCTGCCTCAAAGTAGCATAAGGCATTTTAAAGATGAGGACAGACCTTAAAGACTTTACCTCTAAAAACCTCCATCAAGAAAATCTGAATGATAGCTTGAGAGAAAACTTAAAAACTGGCCGTTTAATAGTGCACATCACATCTGCAAAAGAATCTTTTTAAAAACTCAATGGCAATGGTTGTAGTAACCAATACTCTATGGTCTTCTTTAGCCTATAGTTTTCCTGCTAAACAGCAATCTTTTTCTGCCTGAAATTCCTACATGTTATCAATGAGATTTTTGACAGAGCAGAGGAGAGGTGTATAGGCTGATGGGGGTGTCATCATTATGAAGCAGTCCCACATATTGTGGTTAGAGGTGTTTACTGCAGATCCTGTTTACGCCAGATCCAGTGGACCTTATAAAAGTACTGAAGCTCTATTTGGTCACAGTTTTAAAAATCAATACTGCCGCCCAATCTTTCCCAGCTGGAAAACAATACCAGCTTTAGATGTTAGTGTGGCAGTTTCATGGCAGTGAGTGAGGGGTATTCCCAATACATAGTTTAGTGATGGACAAGCTTGGGTAGGTTAACTCAGAATAAGTAGTAAACCTCCTAAAAGAAGAGCTCCAATGCTTTCTTTTGCAAAAGGAATTAAGCCATAGGACCATTATATCAGGAGGTTTAAAACTTACTATTAAGTTAACTTGGCCAGGTTTGTCACTAAACCACATACTTGGAATAGCCCCTTGGTACAGTAGGCCTATGTAGTGTGTCTGGAGTTAATTGGGAACAGAGCTAAACTAGGCCAAACTCATTGCTAAGACGCTGGAAACACTGTCATACTGTATGTGTGTTGCAGGAGTTTGGTGTTTGTGGAGCATATTTCCATGCATATTCATGCACACCAGTGTTGGGCTGTCCACACCAGGAATGCTTTGGGACTGAGTGAAACTCGTACTGGCACCGAACAGGTGAAAAAAGCATTGGAGAATATTTGTCTGAAGCATAGCTGAAAAGCCCTTTTGGAGCCTGAGAGTTGTGTGGAGCATATGGGTCTGCATCTACACCACATTCCAGTGATTTATAGTTTCCTATCAAAATGTATATTTAAATGCATCATGTGTTCATGACAGGCTTGTAATACGTGTTAATTGCTGTAGTTTCCCACAAATGCATTATTATCAAGAGCAAAATGTCTTCAGAGTGAGTTCAGATTATTACAAGTTAACAACAACAGTATCTCTGAATTACTGAAATACCAAATTCTTATTTGATTCATATTTTGATTATTTCTAACATGTAAAATAATAATCTTGCAAACAAGCAAAGGATAAATACATTTCCAAATGGTGCACTTACACACAGTAGGCCTAGAAGAGGTGACGAAAGAAAGCAAAACTTACATTACGGAAGTCTCTGAAGGGGACGAACTGCACGATGTCTCTCACAGCCTCCTCGCCGGTGTAAGAGCGCAGGACACTGCTGTCCCCGTCCAGAAACTCCATGGCAGCGAAGTCGGCGTTCCCCACCCCAATGATGATGATGGACATGGGCAGCTTGGCAGCCTGCACAACGGCGTGGCGTGTGTCGTCCATGTCACTGATCACTCCATCCGTAATGATGAGCAGCGTGAAGTACTGCTGCATGGTCAGAGAGAAAGGCGGACAGAGAGAGAGAGAAATTAGCATTTTTCCACAAAGACAGTAGCACTACGACTATGAGAACAGCAAGACCTAAAACAGCAATACCTGGCTTAATTCAGGCCTGGCTTAACAGGACCAGGCTTAATTCATGTACATACATAGACACCACACTAATGAACGTACTACGTCCACAAAACATAATTTATTAACATCATAATGTTTTGTTACATATGTATTTCTTGTCTCTGTACAAAGCCCAGGTGGTGTCATTGTACTCGTTTTAATAAATTGCGTGCTTGTTTTACTGAATCGTGTGCACGTTTTACTTAAATCTTTGTTTTGCTCATTTTAATTATTTCGTTCCCACATTTTTATTCACAGGTACTAGGAGAGGCAGCACAACAGATCATTGGGTAAATCTGGAAAGTTTGCCTATTCACACATTGAACGTTCCCCTTGATGAACAAATCAGAAGTCAACATTCTTAAATCACAGAGTGACTTTGTCATTCGACTGCAGTAGCCGGTCTTTTTCTGCGCACAACATTGAACTATTTATCCAGTTCTTAGGGTTAGATTCTTTGAATATTAGGTTGTAGCCTTCTATATTTGGAGAGGTTTAGTATTTGTGTTTTCACAATGACTCACTTCTGACTTAATGATCAAGGTCTACTTTGTATGTGTGGAACATAGTAGCCCAAGTTGGTCTGTTGTGCTGGCCTAGTTTCTGTGAATGCAACAGGAACGAAATAATAAAAACGAGCACACAATGCTATTCAAATGAGCACATGATTTAAGAAAACGAACACGATTTAGTAAAATGAATACGTGTTAGTAAAACAAGTACATGTTTTAGTAAAATGAACGCACATCCTAAAACGTTCTCTCTCTTTATATAAAAAATCTTACAATGACACCTCCTGGGCTCTGTATCTTTGACTTCACTGACAATGCAAATGTAATGTCATGCCAGTAGTCTATTGTAATCTGAATGGTAATCAGAGACACAGACACATGTACTAATACAATACATGGACAGTCTATGGCTGTGTTAACTACAGCTGCTGAAAGGAGAAAACAGAAGACTCTGTTGCATCTCATGATGGCATTAGCAAGAGATCATGACAACATTGGTTTGTTCACACCATGCTGATGGGAAAATGCAGATGTTGCGTGCCTCTCATAAGAGACATCGTGGGGGGGGGCAACCAGTGCTGTAATGGGCTGTGTGGTGACCCCCCTCTCATAAAACATGAATGCATCCTGCAGTGTTTTGTCAAATACCCTCCTGCACTATGCATTGTAATTGTTACAATATAATAACGTAGGCTATTCAAATTAGGATCTCTGCAGAGTGCAGCAGATAAATCTTATTAAGATCTGTGGAGGATCCAACCCATGCTGGGTATGAAAGAGGGGGAGAGTGGGGAGAGTGTGAGAGAGAGATTAAAAGAATAAAAGGAGGGGGGGGGGGGGGGGCAACAGGCTACAGCACCCATAACCATGTACGGGTCCAAGTGCCCACGGGGACCCAGGTTCAAATCCGACCTGCGCTTATTTCCTGAGCCCACCCCATCTCTCTCTCCTACTCACAAAAAGCCCAAAAAAATACTTTAAAAAAAAAAAGCAAAGGAAAAGGAAGGAAAAAAGAGCATTTCATGTAATGGCAACCCCCATCTTCACCCTCCCCCTTCAAAAGTGAGCGGGCTTGAGGTTTGGGTGTTGGTGGGAGAAGTGGGATTTGTGCTGCTGCTACTGCTGCTGTCGCATTCTCCTCCCCCTTACTCTGTGGTGTTGTGGAGCTCTGTGACACTAATATTTAGTGCAGAGATTTGCACACGCTCAGTGTAGCCTCGCAATACAAATCTTCCCCCAGCTGTGGGGCTGCTGTGTGCACACTGTCGCCTGGCCACACAGCTTTGCCTACTGGGTGTCTCTCCAGGAGAGCTGCAGCAGCAGAACCCTGCTGGAATACACAGACACACTGTGTAGTACACGGAACCATATTCTTGTGTTTGTGTGCTAAATTGGTTTAACACACCTGTTTCAGTCACAACTCCAGGAAATTCAAGTAATTCTGGCAAGAGATTGTGGAACAGCTTTGCATAATGGCAAACATGGTACAAATCATGATTACCATCAACACCAGCACCACCTACAATATAAAAAAACCATCTAAACTATAAATAACCCCACAAATAACAAGGTTACTAAGTAAACGCAGCCGTTTTGGATCATGATGCTGCAGCGGATCTTAATTAGGTAGAGGAGCAAGAGTAGCGGTCACCTCAGCCTCACCCCGCTGGTCGAGGGAGGAGGTGGGGGGGACTGAGTCAGCTGTGTGCATATGGCCCTGTGTGTGTGTGTGTGTGTGTGAACTCCGGGCACTTTAGAGTACTCCATATTCATGCGCCACACACACTCATCTGCTGACTACTGCCTTGCGTAACCGACCAAAAGAAACATTATTTCAACCCAACCACAAAAAAAACCTGCTTTCTGTTCATCTAGCGATCCTCAGGGACTTCATGATTATGGAAGAATCAAAGTGATGCTGTACACTCGTGACCTCCCAGATCTTTCTCTTTTCCAAACAAACAGAAACGGGTGTGTAAGAAGCACATGATTCATTGGAGCGAGTGCATTCTGTACTGAAATGTGCACTACAGTAAGACACAAAAAATGAATTCAACTAAGGTACTACAAAATTCGTTAAAGACCTCTCTGTTAGTCTCTGTTTTCCGCTCCAAAACATTGTGACAATAAGTTGACTATGGACCCTTTCAAGAGAGTTCCATTATCAGCATCATAGTTGGCCCCACAAGGCTTCCTTTTTAACATTCCATATGTTATCTTAATGCAGAGGAAGTAGATTGGGGCCCAAATAGAATGTTCAAGCATTGTTTTTGTTTTTATTGTTGAAAGGGTCCATAAAGCTTCATTATTTCTTGATCTTGGGGTAGTTTTACATCTTCCTGCTGATTTTTTAGTGCATCAACCTCCAACACTAGGTAAAGATCACTAGCCGCCTCTGTCTGCAAGAGGATTAACACTTTAAGTCCTTAAAGCTAACACACACACACACACACACACACACACACACACACACACACACACACCCTCTTATACAACAATTGGGTTCTATGGAACTATTTATTTGTTTCTGATTGGCCGAGAGACGTTCCATGAGTTGGAATATCCCTGGACATTTCAACTCAGACTTTGCACATTTATTTTGCAATAAATCACTCCGCAAAACAATTCGAAGATTTGACACAAGGATACAAGGAAGTTTATTGTCACATGCATATAGTTACTGGAAGTAAGAAATGCAGTGAAATTATGTCTGGTGTCAGCCTATTTGTGCATTTATGGGGGGGGGGGGGGTAAAAAGTGCAGTAGAAGAGGGGTTTAGTAGATTAAGTGGCAAGGGCTGCATAAGAAAGGTGGGGGAGGATTGGAATTGGGGGGGTACCAACAAGGAGCACCCAAGAGCAACAGGGGCAAGGAAAAGCTCCTGTGTGTATGTGTGTTTTGACGTGTGATGAAATAAAATAAAAAATGTCTGTAGCATAGGGAGAGGGAAATAAAAGTGCTAAAAGTCATGGAGGTGTGTGTGTGTGTGTGTGAGAGCAACAGGGGCAAGGAAAAACTCCCTTACCAAGGAAGAAACCTTGAGCAGATCCACGGCTCAAGGGGCTAACCCAACTGCCAGGGGTCTTGGTGTGTGTGTTGGGGGGATGACAGGGGAGATGGGATAGTGTGCTGTGTATGTGGGGAGAGGGCAGTGTGCAATATGTGTGTTGGAGAAGCTTCCTGAAGGGGGGGGGGGGGCAGTGTGCTGTAAGTATGTTGGGGATGTGTGTTGGAGAAGCTTCCTGATGAAATAATGTGCTGTGTAGGTAGGGGAGGGGGGGGGGGGGCAGTGTACTGCTAGTATGGTGAAGGGACTTACTATTGCAAGCAGAGTACTGTATGTATTATGTATGTGAGTGATGACAGTGAAGATGTCCCATGTGTGTGGGCGGGAGGGGAGTAGAGCAGTGACTGTGTGTGTGTGTGTGTGTGTGGGTAGGTGGGGGCAGTGTGCTGTAAGTATGTAGAGGATGTGTGTTGGAGAAGATCCTGAAGACAATGTGCTGTGTATGTAGGGAGGGGGGGGGGGGGGGGGGGGCAGTGTGCAGCAAGTATGTAGAGGAGGCTTACTGTAGCAATCAGTGTGCTGTATGTATGTGAGGTGATGACTGACAGTGATGATGTAAGTGTGTGTGTTTTTTGTGTGTGTGTTGGGGATGGGGGTGGGGCGGGGGGTAGAAAGGCTATCAATCAAGGACATGGGTAGATGGAGGAGAAATCAAAAAGAATAAATAAAAAGTTCTATGGAGATGTGCAAAAGTTGGAGAAAGTCAGATATGTGTGTGTGTGTGTGTGTGTGTGTGTGTGTGTGTGTGTTTTGACGTGTGATGAAATAAGAAAATAAATAAAAGGTCTGTAGCATAGGGAGAGGGATGTAAAAGTCTTGTAGGTGTGTGTGTGTGGGGGGGGGGGGGGAATGTTTGAGAGTGCTGAGGAGTGAATGTGTGCAAAGTCAGTATAGTGTGAGTTCAGAGTTCGGATGGCCTGGGGATAAAAACTGAGTCTCTCAGTTCTGGCTTTGTGACTACATAGGCGTCTTCTTGATTTCAGCGGTAGGAATAATCCATTGTTAGGATGAGAAGAGTCCTTCAGAATCTTTTGGGCTCTTAGGAGTACTCTTCTGGAATAGATATCTTGTAGAGCAGGGAGTTGAGTTCTTATAGTACGTTCAGCTGAGCGCACTACTCTCTGCAGAGTACTACAATCTCTAACTGTGGAGTTCCCATACCAGGTGATGATGCTACCAGTTAGAACACTCTCAACCGCTGAAGTGTAGAAGGCCTTCATGATGGATGTAGAAACTTTGAATTTCCTTAGCTGACGAAGGAAGTAGAGTCGTTGTCTGGACTTCTTTAGAACATATTGAGTGTTAACAGTCCATGTTAAGTCTTCAGTAATGTGGACACCAAGGTATTTAAAACTTGTGACTCTCTCTACAGGTTGCCCGCTGATCATTAGTGGGGTGTAACTGTAGTTCTGCTGCTTCCTTCTGTAATCCACTACCATTTCCTTGGTTTTATTGATATTCAGTGTCAAGCTGTTAGATTGACACCACTGTGCCACCTCATCAACCTGATCCTGAGCTGTAGAGCTGTTCATTGTTGTTACTAATCAGGCCCAAGATCACTGTGTCATCTGCAAACTTGATGATGGAGGTATGACTACTGTTGGCTTTGCAGTCATGTGTGTAGATGTTGTACAGCAGTGGACTCAAAACACAGCCTTGGGGAGCACCAGTGCTGATGGTTAATGAGTCAGATGTCAGACCCCCCACTCTAACCACTTGTGAACGGTTGGTGAGGAAGTCAAATATCCAGTGACACAGGGTGGTGTTCAGTCCAAGGCCTTCATCTTTGTGACCAAGGTGAGAGGTACTATCGTGTTGAATGCTGAACTAAAGTCAATGAACAGCATCCTCACATAATTCCCATTCCCCTCCTCCAGGTGAGTTAAGGTGGTGTGCATGAGGTTTGAGATGGCATCCTCTGTAGACCTGTTGGCTCTGTAAGCAAATTGGAGGGGGTCGAAGGAGGCAGGGAGGGATGAGCAGATAATGTTTTTCACAAGCTTCTCAAAACACTTCATCACTGTAGACGTCAGGGCTACTGGGCGGTAGTCATTCAGACATGATGGACTTTTGTTTTTCGGTACTGGAACAATAACAGACTGCTTGAGGCAAGTAGGAACTGTCTCTTGAGCCAATGATGTGTTAATGTGAACACAGGAGCTAACTGAGCAGCGCAGGATTTCAAAACCCTGTTAGAAATTCCATCCGGTCCAGCAGCTTTTCTACAATTAACCCTTCTAAAGGCATTGCTCACATCTACCTCAGAGACACAGAAAGGTGCATCCTCATTTGCTTCACATGCTGCAGCTAGTGCAAGATAGTCTGTGTTTTTCATGTCAAAGCGCCGGCCATCACTGGTGTCTCTTGAGAGGAAGGTAGTTCTCAGGGCTGGGGGGCATGGATGAGGTGGTGGTGATTACAGCTAGTAGTAGTAGCTCTCCACTATTTCAAGCAATGGGTTACTCCTTAGCAAACCATAACGAAACAGTGCTTCACCACATCTGTGGATTAAGCCACACAGTCAACTCATTGTAAGTAAGATAAACGAGGATGCTAATTGTTCTCAGCATTGTGTATAATATGATTGTCACTTGGAGGAGATGTAGATAACTAACGTTAGCATAATTAGCTAACCGCTGCTAACGTGCTAGCATCGTCACGTCAGGCTGTGCACAGTAGTGTAACATTTATTCACCATAAATTAATAAAGTTGAATGGTTCTGCAATGTAGACTATGTTTCCGGTTTTTTTGCAGTACCATGTCCCTTACATGACATGGCCCAGTGTCCTCGTAACATGCATGCAGCAAACCTAGATATGAATTTCAATTTCATTACTTTCAACATTTCTTTCAAGATGTACACCACAAAGACCCGTAACGAGGGATCTGGAATGTTGGTTACCTAGCAACCAAGACGCTGTCTATTGAAAAGGGAACTATAGATTGATGCGTAAGAACTAGAATCTTTGGTAAGAACGATGTCGAAATTAACATTTTTAAACAATAATGGGGTGTTTTCAGATTATTTAGTTTGAGGTAGAATTGTTGTATAAAAGCAATATAGCACTCGTGATCGTGGGATTGGTCATGGATA